>NW_026907031.1:0-301477 GCF_033978795.1 Nerophis ophidion
AAAATACCTGATTCTGCTAAAACTCACATAACATTCAATATTAAAGGCTTTTTAAGACAAATTTCATATATGGTTTTGGAGTTATGATTATAAACCTTTCATATTTAGTATGACAGTTACACTGTTATATTGAATAAAAAACTAACTTGTGTCTTTGCAAACCTTATAAAAGATCATTTTTCTAGTACAACTAACCAAAAAAACATATCTCTAGGCATTATTAGCCATTTTGCATGTGTTGTTTAGAAGTTATGTTTGAATACATTTTTATTGCTTTTTTTCGCATTATCTCAGGATTCTAAGACTATTATAGTCATATTGAGTAAAAAACTACTTTTTGCATTTGCAAGATTTAATAAAAGCATATGTTTCGAGTAAAACTCCCAAAGATGCATTATTTCAGGCATTATTAGCCATTTTTCATGTGTGGTGTAGGAGTTATGTTTAAATAACTGTCATATTGAGTGTTACAGTATACAGTCATATTGAGTAAAACCTCATTTTTGTATTTGCAAACCATAGAAAAAACAACTGTATCTAGTAAAACTCACATGTATTCAATATCACAGGCATTTTTAGACATTTTGCACGTTTGGATTAGGAATTATGTTTGAATACATTTTTATTGCTTTTTCGCATTATCTCAGGATTCTAAGTACATTACTGTCAAATTGAGTAACAAATCAAATTTTGTTTTTGCAAACCTTACCAAATGTTTTTTTTCTGGAAAACTCTCGAAGATGCATTTCTTCAGCATAATTAGACATTTTGCATATGTATTTTGGAGTTATGTTTCAAAAACTGTCATTTTGAGTGTGACCATATGAGGCCAGTAAAATCTAATATTTGTATTTGTGATTCTTTCCAAAATACCTGATTCTGCTAAAAATCACATAAATTCAATATTAAAGGCTTTTTAAGACAAATTTCATATTTGGTTTTGGAGTTATGATTATAAACCTTTCATATTTAGTATGACAGTTACACTGTTATATTGAATAAAAAAAACTAACTTGTGTCTTTGCAAACCTTACAAAAGATCATTTTTCTAGTACAACTAACAAAAAACATATCTCTAGGCATTATTAGCCATTTTGCATGTGTTTTTTAGAAGTTATGTTTGAATACATTTGTATTGCTTTGTTCGCATTATCTCAGGATTCTAAGACTATTATAGTCATATTGAGTAAAAAACTACTTTTTGCATTGCAAGATTTAAAAAAGCATATGTTTCGAGTAAAACTCCCAAGATGCATTATTTCAGGCATTAGTAGCCATTTTTCATGTGTGGTGTAGGAGTTATGTTTAAATAACTGTTATTTAAACATAACTCCTACACCACACATGAAAATGGCTAATGATGCATGAAATAATGCAATCTTTGGGAGTTTTACTCGAAACATATGCTTTTTTAAATCTTGCAAATGCAAAAAGTAGTTTTTTACTCAATATGACTATAATAGTCTGAGAATCCTGAGATAATGCGAAAAAAGCAATAAAATGTATTCAAACATAACTTCTAAACAACACATGCAAAATGGCTAATAATAGCTAGAGATATGTTTTTTTGTTAGTTGTACTAGAAAAATTATCTTTTGTAAGGTTTGCAAAGACACAAGTTAGTTGTTTAATTCAATATAACAGTGTAACTGTCATACTAAATAGAAAGGTTTATAATCATAACTCCAAACCAATATGAAATTTGTCTCAAAAAGCCTTTAATATTGAATTTATGTAAGTTTTAGCAAAATCAGGTATTTTGGAAAGAATCACAAATACAAATATTAAATTTTACTGGCCTCATATTGGTCGCACTCAAATGACAGTTTTTGAAACATAACTCCAAAAAATACACATTCAAAATGTCTAATGATTTCTTAAAAAATGCATCTTCAAGAGTTTTCCTGAAAAAAAACATTTGGTATGGTTTGCAAAAACAAAATTTGATTTGTTTACTAAATTTGACAGTAATGTACTTAGAATCCTGAGATAATGCGAAAAAGCAATAAAAAATGTATTCTAACACAACTCTAACAACACATGCAAAATGGCTAATAATGCCTAGAGATATGTTTTTTTGTTAGTTGTACTAGAAAAAATGATCTTCTGTAAGTTTGCAAGACACAAATTAGTTTTTTTATTCAATATAACAGTGTAACTGTCATACTAAATATGAAAGGTTTATAATCATAACTCCAAAACCAAATATGAAATTTGTCTTTAAGAGCCTTTAATATTGAATTTATGTAAGTTTTAGCAGAATCAGGTATTTTGGAAAGAATCACAAATACAAATATTAGATTTTACTGGCCTCATATTGGTCACACTCAAAATGACAGTTTTTGAAACATAAGTCCAAAAAATACACATGCAAAATGTCTAATAATGCCTGAAGAAATGCATCTTCAAGAGTTTTCCTGAAAAAAAAACATTTGGTAAGGTTTGCAAAAACAAATTTGATTTGATACTCAATTTGACGGTAATGTACTTAGAATCCTGAGATAATGCGAAAAAGGAATAAAAATGTATTCCAACTTAATTCCTAATCCAAACGTGCAAAATGTCCAAAAATGCCTGTGATATTGAATACATGTGAGTTTTACTAGATACAGTTGTTTTTCTATGGTTTGCAAATACAAAAATGAGGTTTTACTCAATATGACTGTATACTGTAACACTCAATATGACAGTTATTTAAACAGAACTCCTACACAAACATGAAAAATGGCTAATAATGCCTGAAATAATGCATCTTTGGGAGTTTTACTCGAAACATATGCTTTTTTAAATCTTGCAAATGCAAAAAGTAGTTTTTTACTCAATATGACTATAATAGTCTGAGAATCCTGAGATAATGCGAAAAAAGCAATACAATTGTATTCCAACATAACTTCTAACAACACATGCAAAATGGCTAATAATGCCTAGGGATATGTTTTTTGTTAGTTGTACTAGAAAAAATGATCTTCTGTAAGGTTGCAAAGACACAAATTAGTTTTTTATTCAATATAACAGTGTAACTGTCATACTAAATATGAAAGGTTTATAATCATAACTCCAAAACCAAATATGAAATTTGTCTTAAAAAGCCTTTAATATTGAATTTATGTAAGTTTTACAGAATCAGGTATTTTGGAAAGAATCACAATACAAATATTAGATTTTACTGGCCTCATATTGGTCACACTCAAAATGACAGTTTTTGAAACATAACTCCAAAAATACACATGCAAAATGTCTAATAATTCCTGAAGAAATGCATCTTCGAGAGTTTTCCTGAAAAAAAAAACATTTGGTAAGGTTTGCAAAAACAAAATTTGATTTTTTACTCAATTTGACAGTAATGTACTTAGAATCCTGAGATAATGCGAAAAAAGCAATAAAAATGTATTCCAACATAATTCCTAATCCAAACGTGCAAAATGTCTAAAAATGCCTGTGATATTGAATACATGTGAGTTTTTACTAGATACAGTTGTTTTTCTATGGTTTGCAAATACAAAAATGAGGTTTTACTCAATATGACTGTATACTGTAACACTCAATATGACAGTTATTTAACATAACTCCTACACCACACAATGAAAAATGTCTAATAATGCCTGAAATAATGCATCTTTGGGAGTTTACTCGAAACCTATGCTTTTTTAAATCTTGCAAGTGCAAAAAGTAGTGTTTTACTCAATGTGACTATAATAGTCTTACAATCCTGAGATAATGCGAAAAAAAGCAATAAAAATGTATTCAAACATAACTCTAAACAACACATGCAAAATGGCTAATAATTCCTAGAGATATGTTTTTTGGTTAGTTGTACTAGAAAAATGATCTTCTGTAAAGTTTGCAAAGACACAAGTTAGTTGTTTTATTCAATATAACAGTGTAACTGTCATACTAAATTTGAAAGGTTTATAATCATAACTCCAAAACCAAATATGAAATTGTCTTTAAGAGCCTTAATATTGAATTTATGTAAGTTTTAGCAGAATCAGGTATTTTGAAAGAATCACAAATACAAATTATTAGATTTTACTGGCCTCATATTGGTCACACTCAAAATGACAGTTTTTGAAGCATAACTCCAAAAATACACATGCAAAGTGTCTAATGATGCCTTAAAAAATGCATCTTCAAGAGTTTTCCTGAAAAAAAACATTTGGTAAGGTTTGCAAAAACAAAATTTGATTTGATACTCAATTTGACAGTAATGTAATTAGAATCCTGAGATAATGCGAAAAAAAGCAAAAAAATGTATTCCAACATAATTCCTAATCCAACGTGCAAATGTCTAAAATGCCTGTGATATTGAATACATGTGAGTTTTACTAGATACAGTTGTTTTTCTATGGTTTGCAAATACAAAATGAGGTTTTACGCAATATGACTGTATACTGTAACACTCAATATGACAGTTATTTAAACATAACTCCTACACCACACATGAAAAAAGTCTAATAATGCCTGAAATAATGCATCTTTGGGAGTTTTACTCGAAACATATGCTTTTTTAAATCTTGCAAGTGCAAAAAGTAGTGTTTTACTCAATGTGGACTATAATAGTCTTAGAATCCTGAGATAATGCGAAAAAGCAATAAAAATGTATTCAAACATAACTTCTAAACAACACATGCAAAATGGCTAATAATGCCTAGAGATATGTTTTTTGGTTAGTTGTACTTGAAAAATGATCTTTTGTAAGGTTTGCAAAGACACAGGTTAGTTTTTTTATTCAATATAACAGTGTAACTTTCATACTAAATATGAAAGGTTTATAATCATAACTCCAAAACCAAATATGAAATTTGTCTTAAAAAGCCTTTAATATTGAATTTATGTAAGTTTTAGCAGAATCAGGTATTTTGGAAAGAATCACAAATACAAATATTAGATTTTACTGGCCTCATATTGGTCACACTCAAAATGACAGTTTTTGAAACATAAACTCCAAAAATACACATGCAAAATGTCTAATAATTCCTGAAGAAATGCATCTTCGAGAGTTTTCCTGAAAAAAAAAACATTTGGTAAGGTTTGCAAAAACAAAATTTGATTTGTTACTCAATTTGACAGTAATGTACTTAGAATCCTGAGATAATGCAAAAAAAGCAATAAAAATGTATTCCAACATAATTCCTATCAAACGTGCAAAATGTCTAAAAATGCCTGTGATATTGAAATACATGTGAGTTTTACTAGATACAGTTGTTTTTCTATGGTATGCAAATACAAAAATGAGGTTTTACTCAATATGACTGTATACTGTAACACTCAATATGACAGTTATTTAAACATAACTCCTACACCACACATGAAAATGTCTAATAATGCCTGAAAATAATGCATCTTTGGGGAGTTTTACTCGAAACATATGCTTTTTTAAATCTTGCAAAGTGCAAAAAGTAGTGTTTTACTCAATGTGACTATAATAGTCTTACAATCCTGAGATAATGCGAAAAAAGCAATAAAAATGTATTCAAACATAACTTCTAAACAACACATGCAAAATGGCTAATAATTCCTAGAGATATGTTTTTTGGTTAGTTGTACTAGAAAAATTGATCTTTTGTAAGGTTTGCAAAGACACAAGTTAGTTTTTTTATTCAATATAACAGTGTAACTTTCATACTAAATATGAAAGGTTTATAATCATAACTCCAAAACCCAATGTGGAATTTGTCTTAAAAAGCCTTTAATATTTAATTCATGTAAGTTTTAGCAGAATCAGGTGTTTTGGAAAGAATCACAAATACAAATATTAGATTTTACTGGCCTCATATTGGTCACACTCAAAATGACAGTTTTTGAAACACAACTCCAAAAATACACATGCAAAATGTCTATAATTCCTGAAGAAATGCATCTTCGAGAGTTTTCCTGAAAAATAAACATTTGGTAAGGTTTGCAAAAACAAAATTTGATTTGTTACTCAATTTGACAGTAATGTACTTAGAATCCTGAGATAATGCAAAAAAAAGCAATAAAAATGTATTCAACATAATTCCTAATCCAAACGTGCAAAATGTCTAAAAATTCCTGTGATATTGAATACATGTGAGTTTTACTAGATACAGTTGTTTTCTATGGTTTGCAAATACAAAAATGAGGTTTTACTCAATATGACTGTATACTGTAACACTCAATATGACAGTTTTTAAACATAACTCCTACACCACACATGGAAAATGTCTAATAATGCCTGAAATAATGCATCTTTGGGATTTTTACTCGAAACATATGCTTTTTTAAATCTTGCAAGTGCAAAAAGTAGTGTTTTACTCAATGTGACTATAATAGTCTTAGAATCCTGAGATAATGCGAAAAAAGCAATAAAAATGTATTCAAACATAACTTCTAAACAACACATGCAAAATGGCTAATAATGCCTAGAGATATGTTTTTTGGTTAGTTCTACTAGAAAAATGATCTTTTGTAAGGTTTGAAAAGACACAAGTTAGTTTTTTTATTCAATATAACAGTGTAACTGTCATACTAAATATGAAAGGTTTATAATCATAACTCCAAAACCAATATGAAATTTGTCTTTAAGAGCCTTTAATATTGAATTTATGTAAGTTTTACCAGAATCAGGTATTTTGAAAGAATCACAAATACAAATATTAGATTTTACTGGCCTCATATTGGTCACACTCAAAATGACAGTTTTTGAAACATAACTCCAAAATACACATGCAAAATGTCTAATAATTCTGAAGAAATGCATCTTCGAGAGTTTTCCTGAAAAAAAAACATTGGTAAGGTTTGCAAAAACAAAATTTTGATTTGTTACTCAATTTGACAGTAATGTACTTAGAATCCTGAGATAATGCGAAAAAAGCAATAAAAATGTATTCCAACATAATTCCTAATCCAAACGTGCAAAATGTCTAAAAATGCTGTGATATTGAATACATGTGAGTTTTACTAGATACAGTTGTTTTTCTATGGTTTGCAAATACAAAAATGAGGTTTTACTCAATATGACTGTATACTGTAACATTCAATATGACAGTTATTTAAACATAACTCCTACACCACACATGAAAAATGTCTAATAATGCCTGAAATAATGCATCTTTGGGAGTTTTACTCGAAACATATGCTTTTTTAAATCTTGCAAGTGCAAAAAGTAGTTTTACTCAATGTGACTATAATAGTCTTAGAATCCTGAGATAATGCGAAAAAAGCAATAAAAAATGTATTCAAACATAACTTCTAAACAACACATGCAAAATGGCTAATAATGCCTAGAGATATGTTTTTTGGTTAGTTGTACTCGAAAAATGATATTTTGTAAGGTTTGCAAAGACACAGGTTAGTTTTTTTATTCAATATAACGGGTGTAACTTTCATACTAAATATGAAAGGTTTATAATCATAACTCCAAAACCAAATGTGAATTAGTCTTAAAAAGCCTTTAATATTGAATTTATGTAAGTTTTAGCAGAATCAGGTATTTTGGAAAGAATCACAAATACAAATATTAGATTTTAACTGGCCTCATATTGGTCACACTCAAAATGACAGTTTTTGAAACATAACTCCAAAAATACACATGCAAAATGTCTAATAATTCCTGAAGAAATGCATCTTCGAGAGTTTTCCTGAAAAAAAACATTTGGTAAGGTTTGCAAAAACAAAATTTGATTTGATACTCAATTTGACAGTAATGTACTTAGAATCCTGAGATAATGCGAAAAAGCAATAAAAATGTATTCCAACATAATTCCTAATCCAAACGTGCAAAATGTCTAAAAATGCCTGTGAGTATTGAATACATGTGACTTTTACTAGATACAGTTGTTTTTCTATGTTTTGCAAATACAAAAATGAGGTTTTACTCAATATGACTGTATACTGTAACACTCAATATGACAGTTATTTAAGCATAACTCCTACACCACACATGAAAAATGTCTAATAATACCTGAAATAATGCATCTTTGGGAGTTTTACTCGAAACATATGCTTTTTTAAATCTTGCAAGTGCAAAAAGTAGTGTTTTTACTCAATGTGACTATAATAGTCTTACAATCCTGAGATAATGCGAAAAAAGCAATAAAAATGTATTCAAACATAACTTCTAAACAACACATGCAAAATGGCTAATAATTCCTAGAGATATGTTTTTTGGTTAGTTGTACTAGAAAAATGATCTTCTGTAAGGTTTGCAAAGACACAAGTTAGTTGTTTTATTCAATATAACAGTGTAACTGTCATACTAAATTTGAAAGGTTTATAATCATAACTCCAAAACCAAATATGAAATTTGTCTTTAAGAGCCTTTAATATTGAATTTATGTAAGTTTTAGCAGAATCAGGTATTTTGGAAAGAATCACAAATACAAATATTAGATTTTACTGGCCTCATATTGGTCACACTCAAAATGACAGTTTTTGAAACATAACTCCAAAAATACACATGCAAAATGTCTAATAATTCCTGAAGAAATGCATCTTCGAGAGTTTTCCTGAAAAAAAACATTTGGTAGGGTTTGCAAAAACAACATTTGATTTGTTACTCAATTTGACAGTAATGTACTTAGAATCCTGAGATATTGCGAAAAAAGCAATAAAAATGTATTCCAACATAATTCCTAATCCAAACGTGCAAAATGTCTAAAAATGCCTGTGATATTGAATACATGTGAGTTTTACTAGATACAGTTGTTTTTCTATGGTTTGCAAATACAAAAATGAGGTTTTACTCAATATGACTGTATACTGTAACACTCAATATGACAGTTATTTAAACATAACTCCTACACCACACATGAAAATGGCTAATAATGCCTGAAATAATGCATCTTTGGGAGTTTTACTCGAAACATATGCTTTTTTAAATCTTGCAAATGCAAAAAGTAGTTGTTTACTCAATATGACTATAATAGTCTTAGAATCCTGAGATAATGCGAAAAAAGCAATAAAAATGTATTCAAACATAACTTCTAAACAACACATGCAAAATGGCTAATAATGCCTAGAGATATGTTTTTTGTTAGTTGTACTAGAAAAATGATCTTTTGTAAGGTTTGCAGAGACACAAGTTAGTTTTTTTATTCAATATAACAGTTCAACTGTCATACTAAATATGAAAGGTTTACAATCATAACTCCAAAACCAAATATGAAATTTGTCTTTAAGAGCCTTTAATTTTGAATTTATGTAAGTTTTAGCAGAATCAGGTATTTTGGAAAGAATCACAAATACAAATATTAGATTTTACTGGCCTCATATTGGTCACACTCAAAATGACAGTTTTTGAAGCATAACTCCAAAAATACACATGCAAAGTGTCTAATGATGCCTTAAAAAATGCATCTTCAAGAGTTTTCCTGAAAAAAAACATTTGGTAAGGTTTGCAAAAACAAAATTTGATTTGATACTCAATTTGACAGTAATGTACTTAGAATCCTGGGATAATGCGAAAAAAGCAAAAAAAATGTATTCCAACATAATTCCTAATCCAAACGTGCAAAATGTCTAAAAATGCCTGTGATATTGAATACATGTGAGTTTTACTAGATACAGTTGTTTTTCTATGGTTTGCAAATACAAAAATTAGGTTTTACTCAATATGACTGTATACTGTAACACTCAATATGACAGTTATTTAAACATAACTCCTACACCACACATGAAAAAAGTCTAATAATGCCTGAAATAATGCATCTTTGGGAGTTTTACTCGAAACATATGCTTTTTTAAATCTTGCAAGTGCAAAAAGTGTTGTTTTACTCAATGTGACTATAATAGTCTTAGAATCCTGAGATAATGCGAAAAAAGCAATAAAAATGTATTCAAACATAACTTCTAAACAACACATGCAAAATGGCTAATAATGCCTAGAGATATGTTTTTTGGTTAGTTGTACTTGAAAAATGATCTTTTGTAAGGTTTGCAAAGACACAGGTTAGTTTTTTTATTCAATATAACAGTGTAACTTTCATACTAAATATGAAAGGTTTATAATCATAACTCCAACACCAAATATGAAATTTGTCTTAAAAAGCCTTTAATATTGAATTTATGTAAGTTTTTGCAGAATCAGGTATTTTGAAAAGAATCACAAATACAAATATTAGATTTTACTGGCCTCATATTGGTCACACTCAAAATGACAGTTTTTGAAACATAACTCCAAAAATACACATGCAAAATGTCTAATAATTCCTGAAGAAATGCATCTTCGAGAGTTTTCCTGAAAAAAAAAAAAACATTTGGTAAGGTTTGCAAAAACAAAATTTGATTTGTTACTCAATTTGACAGTAATGTACTTAGAATCCTGAGATAATGCAAAAAAAGCAATAAAAATGTATTCCAACATAATTCCTAATCCAAACGTGCAAAATGTCTAAAAATGCCTGTGATATTGAATACATGTGAGTTTTACTAGATACAGTTGTTTTTCTATGGTATGCAAATACAAAAATGAGGTTTTACTCAATATGACTGTATACTGTAACACTCAATATGACAGTTATTTAAACATAACTCGTACACCACACATGAAAAATGTCTAATAATGCCTGAAATAATGCATCTTTGGGATTTTTACTCGAAACATATGCTTTTTTAAATCTTGCAAGTGCAAAAAGTAGTGTTTTACTCAATATGACTATAATAGTCTTAGAATCCTGAGATAATGCGAAAAAAGCAATAAAAATGTATTCAAACATAACTTCTAAACAACACATGCAAAATGGCTAATAATGCCTAGAGATATGTTTTTTGGTTAGTTGTACTAGAAAAATGATCTTTTGTAAGGTTTGCAAAGACACAAGTTAGTTTTTTTATTCAATATAACAGTGTAACTGTCATACTAAATATGAAAGGTTTATAATCATAACTCCAAAACCAAATATGAAATTTGTCTTTAAGAGCCTTTAATATTGAATTTATGTAAGTTTTACCAGAATCAGGTATTTTGGAAAGAATCACAAATACAAATATTAGATTTTACTGGCCTCATATTGGTCACACTCAAAATGACAGTTTTTGAAACATAACTCCAAAAATACACATGCAAAATGTCTAATAATTCCTGAAGAAATGCATCTTCGAGAGTTTTCCTGAAAAAAAAAAACATTTGGTAAGGTATGCAAAAACAAAATTTGATTTGTTACTCAATTTGACAGTAATGTACTTAGAATCCTGAGATAATGCGAAAAAAGCAATAAAAATGTATTCCAACATAATTCCTAATCCAAACGTGCAAAATGTCTAAAAATGCCTGTGATATTGAATACATGTGAGTTTTACTAGATACAGTTGTTTTTCTATGGTTTGCAAATACAAAAATTAGGTTTTACTCAATATGACTGTATACTGTAACACTCAATATGACAGTTATTTAAACATAACTCCTACACCACACATGAAAAATGGCTAATGATGCCTGAAATAATGCATCTTTGGGAGTTTTACTCGAAACATATGCTTTTTTAAATCTTGCAAATGCAAAAAGTAGTTGTTTACTCAATATGACTATAATAGTCTGAGAATCCTGAGATAATGCGAAAAAAAGAAATAAAATGTATTCAAACATAACTTCTAAACAACACATGCAAAATGGCTAATAATAGCTAGAGATATGTTTTTTTGTTAGTTGTACTAGAAAAATGATCTTTTGTAAGGTTTGCAAAGACACAAGTTAGTTTTTTTTATTCAATATAACAGTGTAACAGTCATACTAAATATGAAAGGTTTATAATCATAACTCCAAAGCCAAATATGAAATTTGTCTTAAAAAGCCTTTAATATTGAATTTATGTAAGTTTTAGCAGAATCAGGTATTTTGGAAAGAATCACAAATACAAATATTAGATTTTACTGGCCTCATATTGGTCACACTCAAAATGACAGTTTTTGAAACATAACTCCAAAAATACACATGCAAAATGTCTAATAACTCCTGAAGAAATGCATCTTCGAGAGTTTTCCTGAAAAAAAAAGACATTTGGTAAGGTATGCAAAAACAAAATTTGATTTGTTACTCAATTTGACAGTAATGTACTTAGAATCCTGAGATAATGCGAAAAAAGCAATAAAAATGTATTCAAACATAATTCCTAATCCAAACCTGCAAAATGTCTAAAAATGCCTGTGATATTGAATACATGTGAGTTTTACTAGATACAGTTGTTTTTCTATGGTTTGCAAATACAAAAATGAGGTTTTACTCAATATGACTGTATACTGTAACACTCAATATGACAGTTATTTAAACATAACTCCTACACCACACATGAAAAATGGCTAATAATGCCTGAAATAATGCATCTTTGGGAGTTTTACTCGAAACATATGCTTTTTTAAATCTTGCAAATGCAAAAAGTAGTTTTTTACTCAATATGACTATAATAGTCTGAGAATCCTGAGATAATGCGAAAAAAAGAAATAAAATGTATTCAAACATAACTTCTAAACAACACATGCAAAATGGCTAATAATAGCTAGAGATATGTTTTTTTGTTAGTTGTACTAGAAAAATGATCTTTTGTAAGGTTTGCAAAGACACAAGTTAGTTTTTTTTATTCAATATAACAGTGTAACAGTCATACTAAATATGAAAGGTTTATAATCATAACTCCAAAGCCAAATATGAAATTTGTCTTAAAAAGCCTTTAATATTGAATTTATGTAAGTTTTAGCAGAATCAGGTATTTTGGAAAGAATCACAAATACAAATATTAGATTTTACTGGCCTCATATTGGTCACACTCAAAATGACAGTTTTTGAAACATAACTCCAAAAATACATATGCAAAATGTCTAATAATTCCTGAAGAAATGCATCTTCGAGAGTTTTCCTGAAAAAAAAAAACATTTGGTAAGGTTTGCAAAAAAAAAAATTGATTTGATACTCAATTTGACAGTAATGTACTTAGAATCCTGAGATAATGCGAAAAAAGCAATAAAAATGTATTCCAACATAATTCCTAATCCAAACGTGCAAAATGTCTAAAAATGCCTGTGATATTGAATACATGTGAGTTTTACAAGATACAGTTGTTTTTCTATGGTTTGCAAATACAAAAATGAGGTTTTACTCAATATGACTGTATACTGTAACACTCAATATGACAGTTATTTAAACATAACTCCTACACCACACATGAAAAATGTCTAATAATGCCTGAAATAATGCATCTTTGGGAGTTTTACTCGAAACATATGCTTTTTTAAATCTTGCAAGTGCAAAAAGTAGTGTTTTACTCAATGTGACTATAATAGTCTTACAATCCTGAGATAATGCGAAAAAAGCAATACAAATGTATTCAAACATAAATTCTAAACAACACATGCAAAATGGCTAATAATGCCTAGAGATATGTTTTTTGGTTAGTTGTACTCGAAAAATGATCTTTTGTAAGGTTTGCAAAGACACAAGTTAGTTTTTTTATTCAATATAACAGTGTAACTGTCATACTAAATATGAAAGGTTTATAATCATAACTCCAAAATCAAATATGAAATTTGTCTTAAAAAGCCTTTAATATTGAATCTATGTGAGTTTTAGCAGAATCAGGTATTTTGGAAAGAATCACAAATACAAATATTAGATTTTACTGGCCTCATATTGGTCACACTCAAAATGACAGTTTTTGAAACATAACTCCAAAAATACACATGCAAAATGTCTAATAATGCCTGAAGAAATGCATCTTCGAGAGTTTTCCAGAAAAAAAACATTTGGTAAGGTTTGCAAAAACAAAATTTGATTTGTTACTCAATTTGACAGTAATGTACTTAGAATCCTGAGATAATGCGAAAAAAGCAATAAAAATGTATTCAAACATAATTCCTAATCCAAACCTGCAAAATGTCTAAAAATGCCTGTGATATTGAATACATGTGAGTTTACTAGATACAGTTGTTTTTCTATGGTTTGCAAATACATAAATGAGGTTTTACTCAATATGACTGTATACTGTAACACTCAATATGACAGTTATTTAAACATAACTCGTACACCACACATGAAAAATGGTTAATAATGCCTGAAATAATGCATCTTTGGGAGTTTTACTCGAAACATATGCTTTTTTAAATCTTGTAAGTGCAAAAAGTAGTGTTTTACTCAATGTGACTATAATAGTCTTAGAATCCTGAGATAATGCGAAAAAAGCAATAAAAATGTATTCAAACATAACTTCTAAACAACACATGCAAAATGGCTAATAATGCCTAGAGACATGTTTTTTGGTTAGTTGTACTAGAAAAATGATCTTTTGTAAGGTTTGCAAAGACACAAGTTAGTTTTTTTATTCAATATAACAGTGTAACAGTCATACTAAATATGAAAGGTTTATAATCATAACTCCGAAGCCAAATATGAAATTTTTCTTAAAAAGCCTTTAATATTGAATTTATGTAAGTTTTAGCAGAATCAGGTATTTTGGAAAGAATCACAAATACAAATATTAGATTTTACTGGCCTCATATTGGTCACACTCAAAATGACAGTTTTTGAAACATAACTCCAAAAATACATATGCAAAATGTCTAATAATTCCTGAAGAAATGCATCTTCGAGAGTTTTCCTGAAAAAAAAACATTTGGTAAGGTTTGCAAAAACAAAATTTGATTTGTTACTCAATTTGACAGTAATGTACTTAGAATCCTGAGATAATGCGAAAAAAGCAATAAAAATGTATTCCAACATAATTCCTAATCCAAACGTGCAAAATGTCTAAAAATGCCTGTGATATTGAATACATGTGAGTTTTACTAGATACAGTTGTTTTTCTATGGTTTGCAAATACAAAAATGAGGTTTTACTCAATATGACTGTATACTGTAACACTCAATATGACAGTTATTTAAACATAACTCCTACACCACACATGAAAAATGGCTAATAATGCCTGAAATAATGGATCTTTGGGAGTTTTACTCGAAACATATGCTTTTTTTAATCTTGCAAATGCAAAAAGTAGCTGTTTACTCAATATGACTATAATAGTCTGAGAATCCTGAGATAATGCGAAAAAAGCAATAAAATGTATTCAAACATAACTTCTAAACAACACATGCAAAATGGCTAATAATAGCTAGAGATATGTTTTTTTGTTAGTTGTACTAGAAAAATGATCTTTTGTAAGGTTTGCAAAGACACAAGTTAGTTTTGTTATTCAATATAACAGTGTAACTTTCATACTAAATATGAAAGGTTTATAATCATAACTCCAAAACCAAATATGAAATGTGTCTTAAAAAGCCTTTAATATTGAATTTATGTAAGTTTTAGCAGAATCAGGTATTTTGGAAAGAATCACAAATACAAATATTAGATTTTACTGGCCTCATATTGGTCACACTCAAAATGACAGTTTTTGAAACATAACTCCAAAAATACACATGCAAAATGTCTAATAATTCCTGAAGAAATTTATCTTCGAGATTTTTCCTGAAAAAAAACATTTGGTAAGGTTTGCAAAAACAAAATTTGATGTGATACTCAATTTGACAGTAATGTACTTAGAATCCTGAGATAATGCGAAAAAAGCAATAAAAATGTATTCCAACATAATTCCTAATCCAAACGTGCAAAATGTCTAAAAATGCCTGTGATATTGAATACATGTGAGTTTTACTAGATACAGTTGTTTTTCTATGGTTTGCAAATACAAAAATGAGGTTTTACTCAATATGACTGTATACTGTAACACTCAATATGACAGTTATTTAAACATAACTCCTACACCACACATGAAAAATGGCTAATAATGCCTGAAATAATGCATCTTTGGGAGTTTTACTCGAAACATATGCTTTTTTAAATCTTGCAAGTGCAAAAAGTAGTGTTTTACTCAATGTGACTATAATAGTCTTACAATCCTGAGATAATGCGAAAAAAGCAATAAAAATGTATTCAAACATAACTTCTAAACAACACATGCAAAATGGTTAATAATTCCTATAGATATGTTTTTTGGTTAGTTGTACTAGAAAAATGATCTTTTGTAAGATTTGTAAAGACACAAGTTAGTTTTTTTATTCAATATAACAGTGTAACTTTCATACTAAATATGAAAGGTTTATAATCATAACTCCAAAACCCAATGTGGAATTTGTCTTAAAAAGCCTTTAATATTTAATTCATGTAAGTTTTAGCAGAATCAGGTGTTTTGGAAAGAATCACAAATACAAATATTAGATTTTACTGGCCTCATATTTCTCACACTCAAAATGACAGTTTTTGAAGAATAACTCCAGAAATACACATGCACAATGTCTAATGATGCCTTAAAAAATGCACCTTCAAGAGTTTTCCTGAAAAAAAACATTTGGTAAGGTTTGCAAAAACAAAATTTGATTTGATACTCAATTTGACAGTAATGTACTTAGAATCCTGAGATAATGCGAAAAAAGCAATAAAAATGTATTCCAACATAATTCCTAATCCAAACGTGCAAAATGTCTAAAAATGCCTGTGATATTGAATACATGTGAGTTTTACTAGATACAGTTGTTTTTCTATGGTTTTCAAATACAAAAATGAGGTTTTACTCAATATGACTGTATACTGTAACACTCAATATGACAGTTATTTAAACATAACTCGTACACCACAAATGAAAAATGTCTAATAATGCCTGAAATAATGCATCTTTGGGAGTTTTACTCGAAACATATGCTTTTTTAAATCTTGCAAGTGCAAAAAGTAGTGTTTTACTCAATGTGACTATAATAGTCTTAGAATCCTGAGATAATGCGAAAAAAGCAATAAAAATGTATTCAAACATAATTCCTAATCCAAACGTGCAAAATGTCTAAAAATGCCTGTGATATTGAATACATGTGAGTTTTACTAGATACAGTTGTTTTTCTATGGTTTGCAAATACAAAAATGAGGTTTTACTCAATATGACTGTATACTGTAACACTCAATATGACAGTTATTTACACATAACTCCTACACCACACATGAAAAATGGCTAATAATGCCTGAAATAATGCATCTTTGGGAGTTTTACTCGACACATATGCTTTTTTAAATCTTGCAAATGCAAAAAGTAGTTTTTTACTCAATATGACTATAATAGTCTTACAATCCTTTGATAATGCGAAAAAAGCAATAAAAATGTATTCAAACATAACTTCTAAACAACACATGCAAAATGGCTAATAATGCCTAGAGATATGTTTTTTGGTTATTTGTACTAGAAAAATGATCTTTTATAAGGTTTGCAAAGACACAAGTTAGTTTTTTTATTCAATATAACAGTGTAACTGTCATACGAAATATGAAAGGTTTATAATCATAACTCCAAAACCATATATGAAATTTGTCTTAAAAAGCCTTTAATATTGAATCTATGTGAGTTTTAGCAGAATCAGGTATTTTGGAAAGAATCACAAATACAAATATTAGATTTTACTGGCCTCATATTGGTCACACTCAAAATGACAGTTTTTGAAACATAACTCCAAAAATACACATGCAAAATGTCTAATAATGCCTGAAGAAATGCATATTCGAGAGTTTTCCAAAAAAAAAACATTTGGTAAGGTTTGCAAAAACAAAATTTGATTTGTTACTCAATTTGACATTAATGTACTTAGAATCCTGAGATAATGCGAAAAAAGCAATAAAAATGTATTCAAACATAATTCCTAATCCAAACCTGCAAAATGTCTAAAAATGCCTGTGATATTGAATACATGTGAGTTTTACTAGATACAGTTGTTTTTCAATGGTTTGCAAATACAAAAATGAGGTTTTACTCAATATGACTGTACACTGTAACACTCAATATGACAGTTATTTAAACATAACTCCTACACCACACATGAAAAATGGCCAATAATGCCTGAAATAATGCATCTTTGGGAGTTTTACTCGAAACATATGCTTTTTTAAATCTTGCAAATGCAAAAAGTAGTTTTTTACTCAATATGACTATAATAGTCTTAGAATCCTGAGATAATGCAAACAAATCAATACTAAGTACATAACTGTCAAATTGAGTAACAAATCAAATTTTGTTTTTGCAAACCTTACCAAATGTCTTTTTTTTCAGGAAAACTCTCGAAGATGCATTTCTTCAGGCATTATTAGACATTTTGCATGTGTATTTTTGGAGTTATGTTTCAAAAACTGTCATTTTGAGTGTGACCAATATGAGGCCAGTAAAATCTAATATTTGTATTTGTGATTCTTTCCAAAATACCTGATTGTGCTAAAACTTACATAAATTCAATATTAAAGGCTTTTTAAGACAAATGTCATATTTGGTTTTGGAGTTATCATTATAAACCTTTCATATTTAGTATGACAGTTACACTGTTATATTGAATAAAAAAATTAACTTGTGTCTTTGCAAACCTTACAAAAGATCATTTTTCTAGTACAACTAACAAAAAAACATATCTCTAGGCATTATTAGCCATTTTGCATGTGTTGTTTAGAAGTTATGTTTGAATACATTTTTATTGCTTTTTTCGCATTATCTCAGGATTCTAAGTACATTACTGTCAAATTGAGTAACAAATCAAATTTTGTTTTTGCAAACCTTACCAAATGTCTTTTTTTTCAGGAAAACTCTCGAAGATGCATTTCTTCAGGCATTATTAGACATTTTGCATGTGTATTTTTGGAGTTATGTTTCAAAAACTGTCATTTTGAGTGTGACCAATATGAGGCCAGTAAAATCTAATATTTGTATTTGTGATTCTTTCCAAAATACCTGATTCTGCTAAAACTCACATAGATTCAATATTAAAGGCTTTTTAAGACAAATTTCATATTTGGTTTTGGAGTTATGATTATAAACCTTTCATATTTAGTATGACAGTTACACTGTTATATTGAATAAAAAAACTAACTTTTGTCTTTGCAAACCTTATAAAAGATCATTTTTCTAGTACAACTAACAAAAAAACATATCTCTAGGCATTATTAGCCATTTTGCATGTGTTGTTTAGAAGTTATGTTTGAATACATTTTTATTGGTTTTTTCGCATTATCTCAGGATTCTAAGACTATTAAAGTCATATTGAGTAAAAAACTACTTTTTGCATTTGCAAGATTTAAAAAAGCATATGTTTCGAGTAAAACTCCCAAAGATGCATTATTTCATGCATTATTAGCCATTTTTCATGTGTGGTGTAGGAGTTATGTTTAAATAACTGTCATATTGAGTGTTACAGTATACAGTCATATTGAGTAAAACCTCATTTTTGTATTTGCAAACCATAGAAAAACAACTGTATCTAGTAAAACTCACATGTATTCAATATCACAGGCATTTTTAGACATTTTGCAGGTTTGGATTAAGAATTATGTTTGAATACATTTTTATTGCTTTTTTCGCATTATCTCAGGATTCTAAGTACATTACTGTCAAATTGAGTAACAAATCAAATTTTGTTTTTGCAAACCTTACCAAATGTCTTTTTTTTCAGGAAAACTCTCGAAGATGCATTTCTTCAGGCATTATTAGACATTTTGCATGTGTATTTTTGGAGTTATGTTTCAAAAACTGTCATTTTGAGTGTGACCAATATGAGGCCAGTAAAATCTAATATTTGTATTTGTGATTCTTTCCAAAATACCTGATTGTGCTAAAACTTACATAAATTCAATATTAAAGGCTTTTTAAGACAAATGTCATATTTGGTTTTGGAGTTATCATTATAAACCTTTCATATTTAGTATGACAGTTGCCAAATAAAATGTTGTTTTTAAAAACCTCACCAAATGTTTTTTTTTTTTCAGGAAAACTCTCAAAGATGCATTTCTTCAGGCATTATTAGACATTTTGCATGTGTATTTTAGGAGTTATGTTTCAAAAACTGTCATTTTGAGTTTGACCAATATGAGGCCAGTAAAACCAAATTTTTGTATTTGTGAACTTTTCCAAAATACCCGATTCTGCTAAAACTCACATAAATTCAATATTACAGGCTTTTTTAGACAAATTGCACGTTTGGATTAGGAATTATGTTTGAATACATTTTTATTGCTCTTTTTGCATTATCTCAGGATTTTAAGTACATTACTGTCATATTGGGTAAAACATTCCTTTTTGTTTTTGCAAACCTTACAAAAGGTTTTTTTCCCAGTAAAACTCACAAATATACTTTTCTTCAGGCATTTTTTTGTAATTTTGCATGTGTATTTTTGGAGATATGGTTCAAAAACTGTCTTATTGAGTGTGACCAATGTGAGGCCAGTAAAACCAAATTTTTGTATTTGTGAACCTTTCCAAAATACCTAATTCAGGTAAAACTCACATAAAGTCAATATTACAGGCTTTTTTAGACAGATTTCATGTTTGGTTTTGGAGTTATGTTTATGAACCTTTCATATTTAGTATGACAGTAATACTGTTATATCGAATAAAAAAAACAAACTTGTATCTTTGAAAACACTGTAAAAATATATTCTGTAAAAAAACGGTCATTTACTGGCAGCTACGGCTGCCAAACAAAAATCATAAAATTAAAGTAAAACATTGTAAACCAAATAATGATCAAAAACATTATATTTACAGAAATTTTCATGAAATGTTTTGGGGAGAAATATCGTAATTTTACAGATTTTTACAAAATTATTACGATCAACCACCTTTAATAAAGTGACGATGCAAACAGTTCTGCAGAAAAATACCTTTATTTTAAAGAGTTTTTCCAAAGTATTACGATCAATCACCTTTAGTGAAGTGACAATGCTGGCGGTTCCACAGAAAAATACCGTTGTTTAACAGATTTTTTCTGAATTGTTCGGATCAGGGGTGTCTCATTCACTTTACCGGTGGGCCACTGGAGGCAGGAAATTGATACAAAGTGGGTTAACCTTGCATGAATCGCTATCCCAACCATGCAACGTACTTATCAATCCCACCATTTCACCCCGAGAATTTCACTACCCTCATATTGGATTGACTCAAAGCTTGGCCGGGCGAATATGACAAGTAGTACCGCGGTGGGCTATTTTGTACGCTCATTCATCAAATCATAAGCGTGCCAATTGAGGCATGTGATGTGCACGGTATTGTTGTGCATATGATGGTGACTGCAAGATATACTTGGTCAACAGCCACACAGGTCACACTGACGGTGGCTGCACAAACAACTTTAACACTGTTACAAATATGCACCACACTGTGAACTCACATTGAACAAGAATGATAAACACATTTCAGGAAAACATCCCCACTGTAATAAAACATAAACACAACATAACAAATACCCACAAAACCATGCAGCGCTATCTTTTCCGGGCTACATCCCCGCTACCACCCAACCCCGCGCCCCAAAACATCACCACCCCCCTCCGTGCGTTGGTTGAGCTGGGCGGGGTTTGGTGGTGGGGGTGTATATTGTATCACATGGAATTCTAGGAATTGTTACTGTTGTGTTAATATTGTGTTACGGTGACGATGTTCTCCTGAAATGTGTTTGTCAGTCTTGTTTGATGTGGCTCCACAGTGTGGCGCATATTTGTAACATTGTTAAAGTCGTTTGTACGGCCACCGTCAGTGTGATCTGTAAGGCTGTTGACTGTTGATTAAGTATGTCTTGCAGTCATTCATGTATGTCATATTACAGGGAAAAAAATGTAATAGTTAGTTTGAGCATAAACCTTTTATAAGAGGCTACATATATTTTTTGCCTTGAATGTGAAAATACACATAAATATTAAAAAAAATTGATTTACCTTAAAATTACATATAAAACTTTTAGATTGTTAGTATGGACAAATACTTTTATATAACAAGCTACATATTTAATTAAAGTTAATTACTGTAATTTTACATGAAATTGAAAGTAATTTGAGAAAACACAAAATAATATGTATAATTAATTTGGTATTTTTCCGTAAAAAAATAGGAATATACATAGTTCGTCATTACTGGTATATTATTCAAAATAACAGGCGGTTTGTTTATTTACAGATAATGTCATGAATTCTACAGTTTTATAACCTATCTAAAAAAATTGAAAAATTACAGTAGAAATTTAAGTAAACTAACCATAAAAATTGGATTTTTTTTTTTTACAGTGAACCTTACAAAAGATAATTTTTCTACTACAACTAACAAAGATACACATCTCTAGGCACTATTAGCCGTTTTGCATGTGTTGTTTAAAAGTTGTGTTTGAAAACTTTTTTATTGCTTTTTTCGCATTATCTCAGGATTCCAATAACATTATTGTCATATTGAGTAAAACAACAATTTTTTGCATTGCACAGATTTAAAAAAGCAACCGTTTCGAGTAAAACTCCCAAAGATGCATTATTTCAGGCATTATTAGCAATGTGTGGTGTAGGAGTTATGTTTAAATAACTGTCATATTGAGTTTTACAGTATACAGTCATATTGAGTAAAACCTAATTTTTGGATTTGCAAACCATAGAAAATCAACTATATCTAGTAAAACTCACATGGATTCAATATCACAGGCATTTTTAGACATTTTGCAGGTTTGGATTAGGAATTATGTTGGAATACATTTTTATTGCTCTTTTTGCATTATCTCAGGATTTTAAGTACATTACTGTCAAATTGGGTAAAACATTTCTTTTTGTTTTTGCAAACCTTACAAAATGTTTTTTTATTCAGTAAAACTCACAAAGATACATTTCTTCAGGCATTTTTTGGTAATTTTGCATGTGTATTTTTGGAGATATGGTTAAAAAACTGTCTTATTGAGTGTGACCAATGTGAGGCCAGTAAAACCAAATTTTTGTATTTGTGAACCTTTCCAAAATACCTAATTCAGGTAAAACTCACATAAAGTCAATATTACTGGCTTTTTTTAGACAGATTTCATGTTTGGTTTTGGAGTTATGTTTATTAACCTTTCATATTTAGTATGACAGTTTTACTGTTATATTGAATAAAAAAACTAACTTTTATCTTTGCAAACACTGTAAAAATAAATTTTGTAAAAAAACGGTCATTTACTGGCAGCTACGGCTGCCAAACAAAAACCATAAAACTAAAGTAAAACATTGTAAACCAAAAAATGATCAAAAATATTATATTTACAGAAATTTTCATGAAACATTTTGGGGTGAAATATCGTAATTTTACAGATTTTTACTAAATTATTAAGCTCAACCACCTTTAATAAAGTGACGATGCAAACAGTTCTGCAGAAAAATACCTTTATTCTAAAGAGTTTTTCCAAATTATTACGATCAACCACTTTTAGTGAAGTGACAATGCTGGCGGTTCCACAGAAAAATACCATTGTTTTACAGATTTTTTCTGAATTGTTAGGATCAGTGGTGTCTCATTGACTTTAGCCGGGGGCCACTGGATGCAGGAACTTGATGCAAAGTGGATTGCAAAATGGCTAATAATGCCTAGAGATATGTTTATTTGTTAGTTGTACTAGAAAAATGATCTTTTGCAAGGTTTGCAAAGACAGAAGTTAGTTTTTTTATTCAATATAACAGTGTAACTGTCATACTAAATATGAAAGGTTTATAATCATAACTCCAAAACCAAATATGAAATTTGTCTTAATAAGCCTTTGATATTGAATTTATGTGAGTTTTAGCAGAATCAGGTATTTTGGAAAGAATCACAAATACAAATATTAGATTTTACTGGCCTCATATTGGTCACACTCAAAATGACAGTTTTTGAAACAAAACTCCAAAAATACACATGCAAAATGTCTAATAATTCCTGAAGAAATGCATCTTCGAGAGTTTTCCTGAAAAAAAAAACATTTGCTAAGGTTTGCAAAAACAAAATTTGATGTGTTACTCAATTTGACAGTAATGTACTTAGAATCCTGAGATAATGCGAAAAAGCAATAAAAATGTATTCCAACATAATTCCTAATTCAAACGTGCAAAATGTCTAAAAATACCTGTGATATTGAATACATGTGAGTTTGACTAGATACAGTTGTTTTTCTATGGTTTGCAAATACAAAAATGAGGTTTTACTCAATATGACTGTATACTGTAACACTCAATATGACAGTTATTTAAACAAAACTCGTACACCACACATGAAAATTGTCTAATGATGCCTGAAATAATGCATCTTTGGGAGTTTTACTCGAAACATATGCTTTTTTAAATCTTGCAAGTGCAAAAAGTAGTGTTTTACTCAATGTGACTATAATAGTCTTACAATCCTGAGATAATGCGAAAAAAGCAATACAAATGTATTCAAACATAACTTCTAAACAACACATGCAACATGGCTAATAATGCCTAGAGATATGTTTTCTGGTTAGTTGTACTCGAAAAATGATCTTTTGTAAGGTTTGCAAAGACACAAGTTAGTTTTTTTATTCAATATAACAGTGTAACTTTCATACTAAATATGAAATGTTTATAATCATAACTCCAAAACCCAATGTGAAATATGTCTTAAAAAGCCTTTAATATTTAATTTATGTAAGTTTTAGCAGAATCAGGTATTTTGGAAAGAATCACAAATACAAATATTAGATTTTACTGGCCTCATATTGGTCACACTCTAAATGACAGTTTTTGAAACATAACTCCAAAAATACACATGCAAAATGTCTAATAATTCCTGGAGAAATGCATCTTCGAGAGTTTTCCTGAGAAAAAAAAACATTTGGTAAGGTTTGCAAAAACAAAATTTGATTTGTTACTCAATTTGACAGTAATGTACTTGGAATCCTGAGACAATGCGAAAAAAGCAATAAAAATGTATTCCAACATAATTCCTAATCCAAACGTGCAAAATGTCTAAAAATGCCTGTGATATTGAATACATGTGAGTTTTACTAGATACAGTTGTTTTTCTATGGTTTGCAAATACAAAAATGAGGTTTTACTCAATATGACTGTATACTGTAACACTCAATATGACAGTTATTTAAACATAACTCCTACACCGCACATGAAAAATGTCTAATAATGCCTGAAATAATGCATCTTTGGGAGTTTTACTCGAAACATATGCTTTTTTTAAATCTTGCAAGTGCAAAAAGTAGTGTTTTACTCAATGTGACTATAATAGTCTTAGAATCCTGAGATAATGCGAAAAAAGCAATAAAAATGTATTCAAACATAACTTCTAAACAACACATGCAAAATGGCTAATAAGGCCTAGAGATATGTTTTTTGGTTAGTTGTACTAGAAAAATGATCTTTTGTAAGGTTTGCAAAGACACAGGTTAGTTTTTTTATTCAATATAACAGTGTAACTTTCATACTAAATATGAAAGGTTTATAATTATAACTCCAAAACCAAATGTGAAATTTGTCTTAAAAAGCCTTTGATATTGAATTTATGTAAGTTTTAGCAGAATCAGGTATTTTGGAAAGAATCATAAATACAAATATTACATTTTACTGGCCTCATATTGGTCACACTCAAAATGACAGTTTTTGAAACATAACTCCAAAAATACACATGCAAAATGTCTAATCAATCAATCAATCAATGTTTACTTATATAGCCCTAAATCACTATAATTCCTGAAGAAATGCATCTTCGAGAGTTTTCCTGAAAAAAAAAACATTTGGTAAGGTTTGCAAAAACAAAATTTGATTTGTTACTCAATTTGACAGTAATGTACTTAGAATCCTGAGATAATGCGAAAAAAGCATTAAAAATGTATTCCAACATAATTCCTAATTCAAACGTGCAAAATGTCTAAAAATGCCTGTGATATTGAATACATGTGAGTTTTACTAGATACAGTTGTTTTTCTATGGTTTGCAAATACAAAAATGAGGTTTTACTCAATATGACTGTATACTGTAACACTCAATATGACAGTTATTTAAACAAAACTCGTACACCACACATGAAAATTGTCTAATGATGCCTGAAATAATGCATCTTTGGGAGTTTTACTCGAAACATATGCTTTTTTAAATCTTGCAAGTGCAAAAAGTAATGTTTTACTCAATGTGACTATAATAGTCTTACAATCCTGAGATAATGCGAAAAAAGCAATAAAAATGTATTCAAACATAACTTCTAAACAACACATGTAAAATGGCTAATAATGCCTAGAGATATGTTTTCTGGTTAGTTGTACTCGAAAAATGATCTTTTGTAAGGTTTGCAAAGACACAAGTTAGTTTTTTTATTCAATATAACAGTGTAACTTTCATACTAAATATGAAAGGTTTATAATCATAACTCCAAAACCCAATGTGAAATTTTTCTTAAAAAGCCTTTAATATTTAATTTATGTAAGTTTTAGCAGAATCAGGTATTTTGGAAAGAATCACAAATACAAATATTAGATTTTACTGGCCTCATATTGGTCACACTCTAAATGACAGTTTTTGAAACATAACTCCAAAAATACACATGCAAAATGTCTAATAATTCCTGGAGAAATGCATCTTCGAGAGTTTTCCTGAAAAAAAAAAACATTTGGTAAGGTTTGCAAAAACAAAATTTGATTTGTTACTCAATTTGACAGTAATGTACTTGGAATCCTGAGATAATGCGAAAAAAGCAATAAAAATGTATTCCAACATAATTCCTAATCCAAACGTGCAAAATGTCTAAAAATGCCTGTGATATTGAATACATGTGAGTTTTACTAGATACAGTTGTTTTTCTATGGTTTGCAAATACAAAAATGAGGTTTTACTCAATATGACTGTATACTGTAACACTCAATATGAGAGTTATTTAAACATAACTCCTACACCACACATGAAAAATGTCTAATAATGCCTGAAATAATGCATCTTTGGGAGTTTTACTCGAAACATATGCTTTTTTAAATCTTGCAAATGCAAAAAGTAGTTTTTTACTCAATATGACTATAATAGTCTTAGAATCCTGAGATAATGCGAAAAAAGCAATAAAAATGTATTCAAACATAACTTCTAAACAACACATGCAAAATGGCTAATAATGCCTAGAGATATGTTTTTTGGTTAGTTGTACTCGAAAAATGATCTTTTGTAAGGTTTGCAAAGACAAAAGTTAGTTTTTTTATTCAATATAACAGTGTAACTGTCATACTAAATATGAAAGGTTTATAATCATAACTCCAAAACCCAATGTGAAATGTGTCTTAAAAAGCCTTTAATATTTAATTTATGTAAGTTTTAGCAGAATCAGGTATTTTGGAAAGAATCAAAAATACAAATATTAGATTTTACTGGCCTCATATTGGTCACACTCAAAATGACAGTTTTTGAAACTTAACTCCAAAAATACACATGCAAAATGTCTAATAATTCCTGAAGAAATGCATCTTTGACAGTTTTCCTGAAAAAAAAAACATTTGGTAAGGTTTGCAAAAACAAAATTTGATTTGTTACTCAATTTGACAGTAATGTACTTAGAATCCTGAGATAATGCGAAAAAAGCAATAAAAATGTATTCCAACATAATTCCTAATCCAAACGTGCAAAATGTCTAAAAATGCCTGTGATATTGAATACATGTGAGTTTTACTAGATACAGTTGTTTTTCTATGGTTTGCAAATACAAAAATGAGGTTTTACTCAATATGACTGTATACTGTAACACTCAATATGACAGTTATTTAAACATAACTCCTACACCACACATGAAAAATGTCTAATAATGCCTGAAATAATGCATCTTTGGGAGTTTTACTCGAAACATATGCTTTTTTAAATCTTGCAAATGCAAAAAGTAGTTTTTTACTCAATATGACTATAATAGTCTTACAATCCTGAGATAATGCGAAAAAAGCAATAAAAATGTATTCAAACATAACTTCTAAACAACACATGCAAAATGGCTGATAATAGCTAGAGATATGTTTTTTTTGTTAGTTGTACTAGAAAAATGATCTTTTGTAAGGTTTGCAAAGACACAAGTTAGGTTTTTTATTCAATATAACAGTGTAACTGTCATACTAAATATGAAAGGTTTATAATCATAACTCCAAAACCAAATATGAAATTTGTCTTAAAAAGCCTTTAATATTGAATTTATGTAAGTTTTAGCAGAATCAGGTATTTTGGAAAGAATCACAAATACAAATATTACATTTTACTGGCCTCATATTGGTCACACTCAAAATGACAGTTTTTGAAACATAACTCCAAAAATACACATGCAAAATGTCTAATAATTCCTGAAGAAATGCATCTTCGAGAGTTTTCCTGAAAAAAAAAAAACATTTGGTAAGGTTTGCAAAAACAAAATTTGATTTGTTACTCAATTTGACAGTAATGTACTTAGAATCCTGAGATAATGCGAAAAAAGCAATAAAAATGTATTCCAACATAATTCCTAATTCAAACTTGCAAAATGTCTAAAAATGCCTGTGATATTGAATAAATGTGAGTTTTACCAGATACAGTTGTTTTTCTATGGTTTGCAAACACAAAAATGAGGTTTTACTCAATATGACTGTATACTGTAACACTCAATATGACAGTTATTTAAACATAACTCGTACACCACACATGAAAAATGTCTAATAATGCCTGAAATAATGCATATTTGGGAGTTTTACTCGAAACATATGCTTTTTTAAATCTTGCAAGTGCAAAAAGTAGTGTTTTACTCAATGTGACTATAATAGTCTTACAATCCTGAGATAATGCGAAAAAAGCAATAAAAATGTATTCAAACATAACTTCTAAACAACACATGCAAAATGGCTAATAATGCCTAGAGATATGTTTTTTGGTTAGTTGTACTCGAAAAATGATCTTTTGTAAGGTTTGTAAAGACACAAGTTAGGTTTTTTATTCAATATAACAGTGTAACTGTCATACTAAATATGAAAGGTTTATAATCATAACTCCAAAACCAAATATGAAATTTGTCTTAAAAAGCCTTTAATATTGAATTTATGTAAGTTTTAGCAGAATCAGGTATTTTGGAAAGAATCACAAATACAAATATTACATTTTACTGGCCTCATATTGGTCACACTCAAAATGACAGTTTTTGAAACATAACTCCAAAAATACACATGCAAAATGTCTAATAATCCCTGAAGAAATGCATCTTCGAGAGTTTTCCTGAAAAAAAAAAAAAACATTTGGTAAGGTTTGCAAAAACAAAATTTGATTTGTTACTCAATTTGACAGTAATGTACTTAGAATCCTGAGATAATGCGAAAAAAGCAATAAAAATGTATTCCAACATAATTCCTAATTCAAACTTGCAAAATGTCTAAAAATGCCTGTGATATTGAATACATGTGAGTTTTACCAGATACAGTTGTTTTTCTATGGTTTGCAAATACAAAAATGAGGTTTTACTCAATATGACTGTATACTGTAACACTCAATATGACAGTTATTTAAACATAACTCGTACACCACACATGAAAAATGTCTAATAATGCCTGAAATAATGCATCTTTGGGAGTTTTACTCGAAACATATGCTTTTTTAAATCTTGCAAGTGCAAAAAGTAGTGTTTTACTCAATGTGACTATAATAGTCTTACAATCCTGAGATAATGCGAAAAAAGCAATACAAATGTATTCAAACATAACTTCTAAACAACACATGCAAAATGGCTAATAATGCCTAGAGATATGTTTTTTGGTTAGTTGTACTCGAAAAATGATCTTTTGTAAGGTTTGTAAAGACACAAGTTAGGTTTTTTATTCAATATAACAGTGTAACTGTCATACTAAATATGAAAGGTTTATAATCATAACTCCAAAACCAAATATGAAATTTGTCTTAAAAAGCCTTTAATATTGAATTTATGTAAGTTTTAGCAGAATCAGGTATTTTGGAAAGAATCACAAATACAAATATTACATTTTACTGGCCTCATATTGGTCACACTCAAAATGACAGTTTTTGAAACATAACTCCAAAAATACACATGCAAAATGTCTAATAATTCCTGAAGAAATGCATCTTCGAGAGTTTTCCTGAAAAAAAAAAAACATTTGGTAAGGTTTGCAAAAACAAAATTTGATTTGTTACTCAATTTGACAGTAATGTACTTAGAATCCTGAGATAATGCGAAAAAAGCAATAAAAATGTATTCCAACATAATTCCTAATTCAAACTTGCAAAATGTCTAAAAATGCCTGTGATATTGAATACATGTGAGTTTTACCAGATACAATTGTTTTTCTATGGTTTGCAAATACAAAAATGAGGTTTTACTCAATATGACTGTATACTGTAACACTCAATATGACAGTTATTTAAACATAACTCGTACACCACACATGAAAAATGTCTAATAATGCCTGTAATAATGCATCTTTGGGAGTTTTACTCGAAACATATGCTTTTTTAAATCTTGCAAGTGCAAAAAGTAGTGTTTTACTCAATGTGACTATAATAGTCTTACAATCCTGAGATAATGCGAAAAAAGCAATAAAAATGTATTCAAACATAACTTCTAAACAACACATGCAAAATGGCTAATAATGCCTAGAGATATGTTTTTTGGTTAGTTGTACTCGAAAAATGATCTTTTGTAAGGTTTGTAAAGACACAAGTTAGTTTTTTTATTCAATATAACAGTGTAACTGTCATACTAAATATGAAAGGTTTATAATCATAACTCCAAAACCCAATGTGAAATTTGTCTTAAAAAGCCTTTAATATTTAATTTATGTAAGTTTTAGCAGAATCAGGTATTTTGGAAAGAATCACAAATACAAATATTAGATTTTACTGGCCTCATATTGGTCACACTCTAAATGACAGTTTTTGAAACATAACTCCAAAAATACACATGCAAAATGTCTAATAATTCCTGAAGAAATGCATCTTCGAGAGTTTTCCTGAAAAAAAAACATTTGGTAAGGTTTGCAAAAACAAAATTTGATTTGTTACTCAATTTGACAGTAATGTACTTAGAATCCCGAGATAATGCGAAAAAAGCAATAAAAATGTATTCCAAAATAATTCCTAATCCAAACGTGCAAAATGTCTAAAAATGCCTGTGATATTGAATACATGCGAGTTTTACTAGATACAGTTGTTTTTCTATGGTTTGCAAATACAAAAATGAGGTTTTACTCAATATGACTGTATACTGTAACACTCAATATGACAGTTATTTAAACATAACTCCTACACCACACATGAAAAATGGCTAATAATGCCTGAAATAATGCATCTTTGGGAGTTTTACTCGAAACATATGCTTTTTTTAAATCTTGCAAGTGCAAAAAGTAGTGTTTTACTCAATGTGACTATAATAGTCTTAGAATCCTGAGATAATGCGAAAAAAGCAATAAAAATGTATTCAAACATAACTTCTAAACAACACATGCAAAATGGCTAATAATGCCTAGAGATATGATTTTTGGTTAGTTGTACTCGAAAAATGATCTTTTGTAAGGTTTGCAAAGACACAGGTTAGTTTTTTTTATTCAATATAACAGTGTGACTTTCATACTAAATATGAAAGGTTTATAATCATAACTCCAAAACCAAATGTGAAATTTGTCTTAAAAAGCCTTTAATATTGAATTTATGTAAGTTTTAGCAGAATCAGGTATTTTGGAAAGAATCACAAATACAAATATTAGATTTTACTGGCCTCATATTGGTCACACTCAAAATGACAGTTTTTGAAACATAACTCCAAAAATACACATGCAAAATGTCTAATAATTCCTGAAAAAATGCATCTTCGAGAGTTTTCCTGAAAAAAAAAAACATTTGGTAAGGTTTGCAAAAACAAAATTTGATTTTTTACTCAATTTGACAGTAATGTACTTAGAATCCTGAGATAATGCGAAAAAAGCAATAAAAATGTATTCCAACATAATTCCTAATCCAAACGTGCAAAATGTCTAAAAATGCCTGTGATATTGAATACATGCGAGTTTTACTAGATACAGTTGTTTTTCTATGGTTTGCAAATACAAAAATGAGGTTTTACTCAATATGACTGTATACTGTAACACTCAATATGACAGTTATTTAAACATAACTCCTACACCACACATGAAAAATGTCTAATAATGCCTGAAATAATGCATCTTTGGGAGTTTTACTCGAAACATATGCTTTTTTAAATCTTGCAAGTGCAAAAAGTAGTGTTTTACTCAATGTGACTATAATAGTTTTAGAATCCTGAGAAAATGCGAAAAAAGCAATAAAAATGTATTCAAACATAACTTCTAAACAACACATGCAAAATGGCTAATAATGCCTAGAGATATGTTTTTTGGTTAGTTGTACTCGAAAAATGATCTTTTGTAAGGTTTGCAAAGACAAAAGTTAGTTTTTTTATTCAATATAACAGTGTAACTGTCATACTAAATATGAAAGGTTTATAATCATAACTCCAAAACCAAATATGAAATTTGTCTTAAAAAGCCTTTAATATTGAATTTATGTAAGTTTTAGCAGAATCAGGTATTTTGGAAAGAATCACAAATACAAATATTACATTTTACTGGCCTCATATTGGTCACACTCAAAATGACAGTTTTTGAAACATAACTCCAAAAATACACATGCAAAATGTCTAATAATTCCTGAAGAAATGCATCTTCGAGAGTTTTCCTGAAAAAAAAAAAACATTTGGTAAGGTTTGCAAAAACAAAATTTGATTTGTTACTCAATTTGACAGTAATGTACTTAGAATCCTGAGATAATGCGAAAAAAGCAATAAAAATGTATTCCAACATAATTCCTAATTCAAACTTGCAAAATGTCTAAAAATGCCTGTGATATTGAATACATGTGAGTTTTACCAGATACAGTTGTTTTTCTATGGTTTGCAAATACAAAAATGAGGTTTTACTCAATATGACTGTATACTGTAACACTCAATATGACAGTTATTTAAACATAACTCGTACACCACACATGAAAAATGTCTAATAATGCCTGAAATAATGCATATTTGGGAGTTTTACTCGAAACATATGCTTTTTTAAATCTTGCAAGTGCAAAAAGTAGTGTTTTACTCAATGTGACTATAATAGTCTTACAATCCTGAGATAATGCGAAAAAAGCAATAAAAATGTATTCAAACATAACTTCTAAACAACACATGCAAAATGGCTAATAATGCCTAGAGATATGTTTTTTGGTTAGTTGTACTCGAAAAATGATCTTTTGTAAGGTTTGTAAAGACACAAGTTAGGTTTTTTATTCAATATAACAGTGTAACTGTCATACTAAATATGAAAGGTTTATAATCATAACTCCAAAACCAAATATGAAATTTGTCTTAAAAAGCCTTTAATATTGAATTTATGTAAGTTTTAGCAGAATCAGGTATTTTGGAAAGAATCACAAATACAAATATTACATTTTACTGGCCTCATATTGGTCACACTCAAAATGACAGTTTTTGAAACATAACTCCAAAAATACACATGCAAAATGTCTAATAATTCCTGAAGAAATGCATCTTCGAGAGTTTTCCTGAAAAAAAAAAAAACATTTGGTAAGGTTTGCAAAAACAAAATTTGATTTGTTACTCAATTTGACAGTAATGTACTTAGAATCCTGAGATAATGCGAAAAAAGCAATAAAAATGTATTCCAACATAATTCCTAATTCAAACTTGCAAAATGTCTAAAAATGCCTGTGATATTGAATACATGTGAGTTTTACCAGATACAGTTGTTTTTCTATGGTTTGCAAATACAAAAATGAGGTTTTACTCAATATGACTGTATACTGTAACACTCAATATGACAGTTATTTAAACATAACTCGTACACCACACATGAAAAATGTCTAATAATGCCTGAAATAATGCATCTTTGGGAGTTTTACTCGAAACATATGCTTTTTTAAATCTTGCAAGTGCAAAAAGTAGTGTTTTACTCAATGTGACTATAATAGTCTTACAATCCTGAGATAATGCGAAAAAAGCAATACAAATGTATTCAAACATAACTTCTAAACAACACATGCAAAATGGCTAATAATGCCTAGAGATATGTTTTTTGGTTAGTTGTACTCGAAAAATGATCTTTTGTAAGGTTTGTAAAGACACAAGTTAGGTTTTTTATTCAATATAACAGTGTAACTGTCATACTAAATATGAAAGGTTTATAATCATAACTCCAAAACCCAATGTGAAATTTGTCTTAAAAAGCCTTTAATATTTAATTTATGTAAGTTTTAGCAGAATCAGGTATTTTGGAAAGAATCACAAATACAAATATTAGATTTTACTGGCCTCATATTGGTCACACTCTAAATGACAGTTTTTGAAACATAACTCCAAAAATACACATGCAAAATGTCTAATAATTCCTGAAGAAATGCATCTTCGAGAGTTTTCCTGAAAAAAAAACATTTGGTAAGGTTTGCAAAAACAAAATTTGATTTGTTACTCAATTTGACAGTAATGTACTTAGAATCCCGAGATAATGCGAAAAAAGCAATAAAAATGTATTCCAAAATAATTCCTAATCCAAACGTGCAAAATGTCTAAAAATGCCTGTGATATTGAATACATGCGAGTTTTACTAGATACAGTTGTTTTTCTATGGTTTGCAAATACAAAAATGAGGTTTTACTCAATATGACTGTATACTGTAACACTCAATATGACAGTTATTTAAACATAACTCCTACACCACACATGAAAAATGGCTAATAATGCCTGAAATAATGCATCTTTGGGAGTTTTACTCGAAACATATGCTTTTTTTAAATCTTGCAAGTGCAAAAAGTAGTGTTTTACTCAATGTGACTATAATAGTCTTAGAATCCTGAGATAATGCGAAAAAAGCAATAAAAATGTATTCAAACATAACTTCTAAACAACACATGCAAAATGGCTAATAATGCCTAGAGATATGATTTTTGGTTAGTTGTACTCGAAAAATGATCTTTTGTAAGGTTTGCAAAGACACAGGTTAGTTTTTTTTATTCAATATAACAGTGTGACTTTCATACTAAATATGAAAGGTTTATAATCATAACTCCAAAACCAAATGTGAAATTTGTCTTAAAAAGCCTTTAATATTGAATTTATGTAAGTTTTAGCAGAATCAGGTATTTTGGAAAGAATCACAAATACAAATATTAGATTTTACTGGCCTCATATTGGTCACACTCAAAATGACAGTTTTTGAAACATAACTCCAAAAATACACATGCAAAATGTCTAATAATTCCTGAAGAAATGCATCTTCGAGAGTTTTCCTGAAAAAAAAAAACATTTGGTAAGGTTTGCAAAAACAAAATTTGATTTTTTACTCAATTTGACAGTAATGTACTTAGAATCCTGAGATAATGCGAAAAAAGCAATAAAAATGTATTCCAACATAATTCCTAATCCAAACGTGCAAAATGTCTAAAAATGCCTGTGATATTGAATACATGCGAGTTTTACTAGATACAGTTGTTTTTCTATGGTTTGCAAATACAAAAATGAGGTTTTACTCAATATGACTGTATACTGTAAGAGAATTTAAGTCCCTACCTTTAGTCAAAAGTGATTTATGACCCCCCATAAAACAATGATTTATGACCCTCAAGGTCAAAGGTCAATGATTTATGAGGGGTCAAGTTCAAAGGTTAATGATTTATGAGGGGGTCAAGGTTAAAGGTCAAAGTCAAAGGTCAGGTTCAAATGTCAGGTTCAAATGTCAAGGTCAAGTGGGTGTGGCTTACCCGGAAGAGGGTGGAGTTAAGACCTGCGGTGGGAGTGGTTAAACCAGGAAGAGGGTGGAGTTTTAAACAGAAAGAGGGCAGAGTTAAGACCTGCGGTGGGAGTGGTTAAACCAGGAAGAGGTTGGAGTTAAGACCTGACAGGGAACAGAGGAGGGTTCAGTTTTTTTTAAGAAAGCAATGTCATCTGAGCAGCATGTGACCATATATTTGATAGTTTAAATGTTTACGATCGTTTGAAACAACTTCCAGATTTCGATGTATTGATGGCTGGGAATGTTACGTGTGGAGATGTGGACACGCACGCACTTCACACACACACACACACACACACACACACACACACACACACACACACGCAGAGGGGCGGTACAAAAGGGCGGTGTAAGGCTTAGTCATTATTTGGAGCTTTATACGTTAGCGTAAAGACTTTGTTCGATTCGGTCATGATTAGTGAAACGCCTGTGTCGATTTATAAAAATAATAAAACTTACATTGACGCTCCGCAAAAAAAAAAGTCGAGTGTTTCTAAATCGTATTCAGATGCCGCCGACCGAGTCTTTGCGTGAGAAATGGGACTTGGAAGGGGAGGGATCTTTTGGATTTGTATTCAGATACGAAATGGGGGATATCTGCTTATTTCAGCTAAAAGAAAGAAGAGACGGAAGCCCTTTCTCGATATTTTCATCGTTATCTATCGTGGATTGGGAAGTTTTTGGTGGACACGCACACACACACACGCACACACACACACGCACACACACGCACACACACACACACACACACACGCACACACGCACACACGCACACACGCACACACACACACACACACACACACACACACACACACACATTCGTACGCACTGAAACAACTTCCATACCTCACGAAAACATATTTAAACAGATGGAAAAAACTATCGCAGAACACAGTGTCACCTAGCAACTGGTCTTTACGGTCGTTTGAATCAACAGGTCAGTTTGGGGTACAAAGGAGGGTTCAGTTTTTACTGACTTCCCATCTGACAGTTTAAATGTTTACGATCGTCTGAAACAACAGGACACGCACGCACGCACACACGCACGCACGCACGCACACACGCACGCACGCACACACACACACATACACACACACACGCACACACACACACACACACACACACACACACACCATTACCTCTGCTTTACCATGTTATTAGACATTGGTTTAACTCCATTTAAGCATTTAAACGTTAAAAGCATTGCACTTGTACGACGTTGTAATACTTTTTTTTTTACCAGCCGATGACGACGAAGTGAAAGACGATGAACTTTGCTTAAACGGTCTTACAAAGTTGGAAGATGATTATCGAGGTGTGTTTAAACCTTCGAATTATTTAATATTGTGTGTATTCATTATTTTGTTTTATAGAGGATTTGCCGTAAGATCCTAACGCGATCGTTTTAACACAATCGCAGTCTGGTGAGTCAAATGATTCTCATTTTACAAGAAAAAAAACATGCGGTATACAATACATATATACATATATTTACTTACATCTCCGGCTCGCTCGTCTCCCTTAAAGCTGGCGGGTCCGTCAACGGCCGTTCCAGGCAGAGGAGAAGGCTTGATTGCGCCAAAGACTCCAGACATCGAATCCTTGCTCCGAGGGGAAATCATCGAAAACGACGGTGAATGTCCGACAGGCACCCGCTGTAAGTTTTTCTCGTTTTCTGTAAGCTTTTTAAGATTCTCAGGAGCTTTAAAGAGCTCCTCTCACTCTAATGTCTTTCGCTCAAATGAATTTCGCGCCTAAGGGGAATGGGCGGGGACTGATTCCGGAGGTGGGCGGTTGTTTCCGCCAAGCAACCTTCTGGTTGAAATGGAGTGTGGATCAAGATGGATCCCTACTCTATATTCTTTTATTTAACCCAATGTTTTTTAAATACGTGTATAATGCTTTATATCCTATGTGTTGTGAATTCCATCCTACAATATCTTCCAAGGAACCCAAAGAAATGTTACCACACCTCCCGCTTTATTTATTCTATAGATTACCTGAACTATTTCATAAACTAAATCTTGTCTTGTTTCTGATGCTATGTTTTTTTATGCTCATCAATGCACTGTTGGACTGCGAGCACACAACTACTTTCCTTGCTTTGTTTTCCTCTATCCAGTTAACTGCCATATAAATTGCTACCAATTCACCCGTAAAAACAGATAGTTTATCACTGATTATTTTATTTAATACTATGTTTCCTTGTGGGATAACTGCTACAGCTCTTACCTTTTTTTTTTTTTTTTATATATAGTTTTTGATGCATCCGTATATATCATATCTCAATCCATTTTTCTATCCGGTAACTATTTAAATTTCTATTCTTTAGTAATTGCATGTTTTCTTTTGGGTTATCAAACATCCACGGTGGTATTGCAGGCATTGGTACTGTAGGACTAACTTGAATATTGTCAATTTTAACTTTATTACATATGTCTCCTATAATCCACCCAAAACTATTCTTTTTTGTTTTCTCTTTTTCTTGGCAGATTGGTAGCACTGGACAAGTCGGATATCCTTGCTTGGATCCTTTTAAAGTTGCCCGATAAACTGCTGAGAGTTGATCTCTCCTCTTGTCCAAAGGTTTTTCGTTCATTTTTACTTGTAATACTGGCACTAGGGTTGATGTAGTAGCTCCACAACATAACCTTAAAGCCTGTGACTGGATCCGGTCTATTTTCCCAAGTCATGTTTTTGAAGCAGATTGGTAAATAATGCATCCGTAATCAATAACAGATGGAATTAAAGTTATAAATATATACATGTATTGTTTTCAACGTTAACCTATCAGCCCCCCAATCATTACCCCTCAAAGACCTCATTATATTTAACACCTTTTTACTTTTTCCCCTATTTTTTTTATTTTCCGGAAGGAACACTCCTGAAGGAATAAATAAAGTACTATCTAATCTAATCTAATCAAATCTATTTTGCTGATGTGGGTTGACTAGTTCATATTTTTATCAAACCATATTCCTAAATATTTAAATACTTGTACCTCTTCTATATTTTCACCTTAGAGTTTTTATTTGGAGCTTGTTTGGTACTTTTGTCTTTGTAAAATGTATGACTTTTGTCTTTCCAACAGAGAATCTTAAACCTCAAGCCGTTCCCCAGTCTTGAACATTATTTACCACTTTGTTAGTTTTTTGATTATTTCTTTTGACTCTAAATAATATACTAGTCTTTCATTAATCTTTTTTTTTTTTTTTTTTCCATTACTTTTCCCCAAATTTATAATTTCCTGCCTCTTCCGGGTCTTACCCTGACTTGCATATTGGAATTGTTACCGCTAATTTTCCCCTCTGCCGGTCATTCTCCTTCTTCATATATCCTGTCATATCATTTCAAGACCACTTCTTTGACGATGCCACCTAAGTTTTTGATCATTTGATAACCCGCTAGGTCTTTCCCCGGTGACGTATTTTTAACCTTTTTCAAAATTCGAACCATTTCATTCAAAGAAAATGTCATATCCATAGTGTTGGTAAAGCTATTAACGTTGTCTTCCATCATTTCCCCAATATTTAAACTCATTGTTTTTTCTCTCTTTTGTTTTTCCACATTTCTCAAATTATCATTACTGTGCACTTCAACAAATGTTTTTGCTAAAGGTTCTGCTGTTTCTTTACCCGTGACTACATCTTCTTTGATAAATGTGGCACATCATCCTCTTTACCCTTCATTCCTATCTTTACGAATCGTTATATATCCTTTTATTATAAAGTTTAATTTTGGCTTCAGCCCTGTTTCTTGAATACAAATTATACGTGGTTTAGTTTTCATATTTTTAATATATCCCTTTAATTCATGTTCGGTTGCTATCAAACTTCTGGCATTCCACCGGACCATTAACAGGGTGTTGGAATGTGGTAACATGACTCCGTCACGTCTACTCTCCGTAGTACAGCTTGCACCCGGTACCAAGATAGTTCTTTCAACAACTTTGATGCTGCTTTGACAATTATTTTGATCTTCTCAGTCTTATTTTTACTTTCATTTTGTATCAAAGCTGAGTTGTGCTCTCTGGTTTATTTTGCAAATGAACCGACAGAACATGATCATGTACAAGACTCGCCTACCCACAATGCACTGCAACCCAACGCTCCTGGTCGGATGTTTTTTTCGGGGTTCATGGAGAGATGCGGTAAAGAGTGGTAGCCAAGACACACGGTCACACACGGTCACACACGGTCACACACGGTCACACTCGGTCACACTCGGCAATTATTTTGACCTGGGGAGCAGATATAGAGGAAAAAATTTGTCTGGGGGGCCGGGATATCTGATTTTCAGGTACAAAAAACTTCACAATGACACAAAATAAACACAACAGTTAAACCTCACACTAAAAACAAGACATTGACTTGTACGTTCAAAAGACAGAATAGAACAAGTCAAGACATGCAATGCCATCTACAAAATGTTATGTAAATGTTAGTCATTACACACGCGGCTATGGTTTTGATGTATTTGTTGCAGACATGTTTACGTCAAGTAACATCACATGGTTCCATTTGCACCTTTCAACAAATCTGAAAAGGAATATTAAGAAGTAAAACTTATATTTAATCCTACCTCTTCTCCGAGCACACGGTGACCGTACATACGGGTCGAAAAATGTTGACCTAATTCAGCATTTCTCAAAGTGTGGGGAATAGAGACATGACAGGTGGGGCGCGAGGAAAGGGAGGAAATTTTTTATTTTTGATTTTTTTTTTACTATGCTTTCATTTTCTATACACACTGTAAATCACTTTGTGATTCTGTCTGTGAAATCCGCCGTATAAATAAATGTAAATTACTTATTTTTCCTGTAGGCTTTAAATTTCTCGGCAGGAGCGAAAGTTTGACAGACATAGCAACAGTAACTTTTGCAGGCAGGTCTAAGAGGAACAAACTTTCGCGCGGATGGGTAGCAGGCTAATGTGCGAACCACAATTACACAAAATGGATACATTTGCAACTCGCACCTCAAAGGTCTGCGGAGAAACAAAAATATGACGGGTCTAATCAACCAAAAAGTCAACCTAAAAGAAAATATGGCGAAGGGTATCTTGCTCTTGGATTCACGGCAGCGGAGGTGGGGGCAGAGGAGAGACCCCTGTGTGTTCTTTGTCTAAAACGGCTAGCAGCAAACAGCATCAGGCCCAACAAAGTAAAGAGACAACTCGAGACCACACATGATGTCCAATAAATTGTTTTGTTGGGGCGATGGGGGTAGGTGGGCCTTGAGTCTAAAGTGGTGATGACAGAAAAAAAAAAAGTTTGAGAAGCCCTGACCTAATTGTACGGATCTCACTTTAAACGGCAAACCGATCATTTAAATGTTTTCACTTTGAATATGAAACGAGGAGTAAAATGTACAATGTAAAATATTATCAATTATTTCACAAGGACATGTTTTAAGGATATTGTACAGTATAATTAAATCTAAAATGAATGTGATCACTTTCAGGATCATTTTATTTTTAGCCAGTAAACAACTGTTATGTACTTTTGAATCGGGTTTTCCCCTTTAAATAACAAAAATTATAGAATTTTACAATATTCATTATTATTAAATATTAAATGTGCCAACTAGTTTTACGGCATACATCATTCCCCCTTTACCCATTTGTTAAAAAGACGAAAGTTGATGCGAACGCCTACGTGCTGTCAGAAAACTAAAATAAGAAGAATGCCTTTGTGCAATTACTGCTAATAAATCAATCAATAAAATGCATCAGTCAAATAGTACAGGCAACTTCGTTAACATGGAGCCACAGACAATTTCATTCAAAAAGTCCCAATTGCTAACATAAAGATACAACAACAAATAAAGGCAAAGAAGGCCTAGTAGGTAATTACAACATCAGACAAAGTATTAAAAATGTCGGTCCAATAACTGCGCAGGGATGGGCAGAGCCAAAACATGTGTAGCAAGTAAGCTGGAGACTGTTGACACTGAAATAAGGCTATATGTGGCACAGATACAAGATTTATAAACTCTACTTAAAGCCCCACTTAAGAATTTTCAGTTTTGGTTTATATTGGCCGCACCAGTGAACCAAAGCGATGGCGTTTTCCCAAAAGGAAAACCACATTTACCATGAGGACTAGCGCATATAGCGTCCAACTGACACGATAATGCCACAATGATTCTGTATTACTGAACTTTCCACAGTAGGAACCTACATTCGTTTTCTACCACTTATTCCCTTTTGGGGACGTGGGGGTCGCTGGCGCCTATCTCAGCTACAATCGGGTGGAAGGAGGTGTACACCCTGGACAAGTCGCCATCTCATCGCAGGGTCAACATAGATAGACGGACAACATTCACACCAACCTACATATTTTACTCAAACCTTATATTTGCAGTTTGAAGTCACTGCATTGTTTTTTCCTTGTACAGTTCTTTTGAGTTTGTTGCGTGGTTGGTCAGTGTGGAACTGCAAAGTATCGCGCTGGTGGGTATTTATTGCTACCACACAAATTTCCAGTAGCTAAAATTAGTATTATTATTCTGATTTGAGCATTGAAAGTCACTTACTAGTTTAGCAGGAACAGATCCAAAGCAGCATTGGTCTAAAATCTCTTGTCTTTTGACCTCACGCAAGTTAGTGAAAGTCGTGCCATTGTTGATCCTTGATTGTCCCTCCCTTTTTTTTTTTTTTTTTGAAAACCCGATTCAAAAGTACATAACAGTTGTTTACTGGCTAAAAATAAAATGATCCTGAAAGTGATCACATTCATTTTAGATTTAATTATACTGTACAATATCCTTAAAACATGTCCTTGTGAAATAATTGATAATATTGTACATTGTACATTTTACTCCTCGTTTCATATTCAAAGTGAAAACATTTAAATGATCGGTTTGCCGTTTAAAGTGAGATCCGTACAATTAGGTCAGGGCTTCTCAAACTTTTTTTTTTTCTGTCATCACCACTTTAGACTCAAGGCCCACCTACCCCCATCGCCCCAACAAAACAATTTATTGGACATCATGTGTGGTCTCGAGTTGTCTCTTTACTTTGTTGGGCCTGATGCTGTTTGCTGCTAGCCGTTTTAGACAAAGAACACACAGGGGTCTCTCCTCTGCCCCCACCTCCGCTGCCGTGAATCCAAGAGCAAGATACCCTTCGCCATATTTTCTTTTAGGTTGACTTTTTGGTTGATTAGACCCGTCATATTTTTGTTTCTCCGCAGACCTTTGAGGTGCGAGTTGCAAATGTATCCATTTTGTGTAATTGTGGTTCGCACATTAGCCTGCTACCCATCCGCGCGAAAGTTTGTTCCTCTTAGACCTGCCTGCAAAAGTTACTGTTGCTATGTCTGTCAAACTTTCGCTCCTGCCGAGAAATTTAAAGCCTACAGGAAAAATAAGTAATTTACATTTATTTATACGGCGGATTTCACAGACAGAATCACAGAGTGATTTACAGTGTGTATAGAAAATGAAAGCATAGTAAAAAAAAAATCAAAAATAAAAAATTTCCTCCCTTTCCTCGCGCCCCACCTGTCATGTCTCTATTCCCCACACTTTGAGAAATGCTGAATTAGGTCAACATTTTTCGACCCGTATGTACGGTCACCGTGTGCTCGGAGAAGAGGTAGGATTAAATATAAGTTTTACTTCTTAATATTCCTTTTCAGATTTGTTGAAAGGTGCAAATGGAACCATGTGATGTTACTTGACGTAAACATGTCTGCAACAAATACATCAAAACCATAGCCGCGTGTGTAATGACTAACATTTACATAACATTTTGTAGATGGCATTGCATGTCTTGACTTGTTCTATTCTGTCTTTTGAACGTACAAGTCAATGTCTTGTTTTTAGTGTGAGGTTTAACTGTTGTGTTTATTTTGTGTCATTGTGAAGTTTTTTGTACCTGAAAATCAGATATCCCGGCCCCCCAGACAAATTTTTTCCTCTATATCTGCTCCCCAGGTCAAAATAATTGCCGAGTGTGACCGAGTGTGACCGTGTGTGACCGTGTGTGACCGTGTGTGACCGTGTGTCTTGGCTACCACTCTTTACCGCATCTCTCCATGAACCCCGAAAAAAACATCCGACCAGGAGCGTTGGGTTGCAGTGCATTGTGGGTAGGCGAGTCTTGTACATGATCATGTTCTGTCGGTTCATTTGCAAAATAAACCAGAGAGCACAACTCAGCTTTGATACAAAATGAAAGTAAAAATAAGACTGAGAAGATCAAAATAATTGTCAAAGCAGCATCAAAGTTGTTGAAAGAACTATCTTGGTACCGGGTGCAAGCTGTACTACGGAGAGTAGACGTGACGGAGTCATGTTACCACATTCCAACACCCTGTTAATGGTCCGGTGGAATGCCAGAAGTTTGATAGCAACCGAACATGAATTAAAGGGATATATTAAAAATATGAAAACTAAACCACGTATAATTTGTATTCAAGAAACAGGGCTGAAGCCAAAATTAAACTTTATAATAAAAGGATATATAACGATTCGTAAAGATAGGAATGAAGGGTAAAGAGGATGATGTGCCACATTTATCAAAGAAGATGTAGTCACGGGTAAAGAAACAGCAGAACCTTTAGCAAAAACATTTGTTGAAGTGCACAGTAATGATAATTTGAGAAATGTGGAAAAACAAAAGAGAGAAAAAACAATGAGTTTAAATATTGGGGAAATGATGGAAGACAACGTTAATAGCTTTACCAACACTATGGATATGACATTTTCTTTGAATGAAATGGTTCGAATTTTGAAAAAGGTTAAAAATACGTCACCGGGGAAAGACCTAGCGGGTTATCAAATGATCAAAAACTTAGGTGGCATCGTCAAAGAAGTGGTCTTGAAATGATATGACAGGATATATGAAGAAGGAGAATGACCGGCAGAGGGGAAAATTAGCGGTAACAATTCCAATATGCAAGTCAGGGTAAGACCCGGAAGAGGCAGGAAATTATAAATTTGGGGAAAAGTAATGGAAAAAAAAAAAAAAAAAAGATTAATGAAAGACTAGTATATTATTTAGAGTCAAAAGAAATAATCAAAAAACTAACAAAGTGGTAAATAATGTTCAAGACTGGGGAACGGCTTGAGGTTTAAGATTCTCTGTTGGAAAGACAAAAGTCATACATTTTACAAAGACAAAAGTACCAAACAAGCTCCAAATAAAAACTCTAAGGTGAAAATATAGAAGAGGTACAAGTATTTAAATATTTAGGAATATGGTTTGATAAAAATATGAACTAGTCAACCCACATCAGCAAAATAGATTTGATTAGATTAGATTAGATAGTACTTTATTTATTCCTTCAGGAGTGTTCCTTCCGGAAAATAAAAAAAATAGGGGAAAAAGTAAAAAGGTGTTAAATATAATGAGGTCTTTGAGGGGTAATGATTGGGGGGCTGATAGGTTAACGTTGAAAACAATACATGTATATATTTATAACTTTAATTCCATCTGTTATTGATTACGGATGCATTATTTACCAATCTGCTTCAAAAACATGACTTGGGAAAATAGACCGGATCCAGTCACAGGCTTTAAGGTTATGTTGTGGAGCTACTACATCAACCCTAGTGCCAGTATTACAAGTAAAAATGAACGAAAAACCTTTGGACAAGAGGAGAGATCAACTCTCAGCAGTTTATCGGGCAACTTTAAAAGGATCCAAGCAAGGATATCCGACTTGTCCAGTGCTACCAATCTGCCAAGAAAAAGAGAAAACAAAAAAGAATAGTTTTGGGTGGATTATAGGAGACATATGTAATAAAGTTAAAATTGACAATATTAAAGTTAGTCCTACAGTACCAATGCCTGCAATACCACCGTGGATGTTTGATAACCCAAAAGAAAACATGCAATTACTAAAGAATAGAAATTTAAATAGTTACCGGATAGAAAAATGGATTGAGATATGATATATACGGATGCATCAAAAACTATATATAAAAAAAAAAAAAAAAGGTAAGAGCTGTAGCAGTTATCCCACAAGGAAACATAGTATTAAATAAAATAATCAGTGATAAACTATCTGTTTTTACGGGTGAATTGGTAGCAATTTATATGGCAGTTAACTGGATAGAGGAAAACAAAGCAAGGAAAGTAGTTGTGTGCTCGCAGTCCAACAGTGCATTGATGAGCATAAAAAAACATAGCATCAGAAACAAGACAAGATTTAGTTTATGAAATAGTTCAGGTAATCTATAGAATAAATAAAGCGGGAGGTGTGGTAACATTTCTTTGGGTTCCTTGGAAGATATTGTAGGATGGAATTCACAACACATAGGATATAAAGCATTATACACGTATTTAAAAAACATTGGGTTAAATAAAAGAATATAGAGTAGGGATCCATCTTGATCCACACTCCATTTCAACCAGAAGGTTGCTTGGCGGAAACAACCGCCCACCTCCGGAATCAGTCCCCGCCCATTCCCCTTAGGCGCGAAATTCATTTGAGCGAAAGACATTAGAGTGAGAGGAGCTCTTTAAAGCTCCTGAGAATCTTAAAAAGCTTACAGAAAACGAGAAAAACTTACAGCGGGTGCCTGTCGGACATTCACCGTCGTTTTCGATGATTTCCCCTCGGAGCAAGGATTCGATGTCTGGAGTCTTTGGCGCAATCAAGCCTTCTCCTCTGCCTGGAACGGCCGTTGACGGACCCGCCAGCTTTAAGGGAGACGAGCGAGCCGGAGATGTAAGTAAATATATGTATATATGTATTGTATACCGCATGTTTTTTTTCTTGTAAAATGAGAATCATTTGACTCACCAGACTGCGATTGTGTTAAAACGATCGCGTTAGGATCTTACGGCAAATCCTCTATAAAACAAAATAATGAATACACACAATATTAAATAATTCGAAGGTTTAAACACACCTCGATAATCATCTTCCAACTTTGTAAGACCGTTTAAGCAAAGTTCATCGTCTTTCACTTCGTCGTCATCGGCTGGTAAAAAAAAAAGTATTACAACGTCGTACAAGTGCAATGCTTTTAACGTTTAAATGCTTAAATGGAGTTAAACCAATGTCTAATAACATGGTAAAGCAGAGGTAATGGTGTGTGTGTGTGTGTGTGTGTGTGTGTGTGTGCGTGTGTGTGTGTATGTGTGTGTGTGTGCGTGCGTGCGTGTGTGCGTGCGTGCGTGCGTGTGTGCGTGCGTGCGTGTCCTGTTGTTTCAGACGATCGTAAACATTTAAACTGTCAGATGGGAAGTCAGTAAAAACTGAACCCTCCTTTGTACCCCAAACTGACCTGTTGATTCAAACGACCGTAAAGACCAGTTGCTAGGTGACACTGTGTTCTGCGATAGTTTTTTCCATCTGTTTAAATATGTTTTCGTGAGGTATGGAAGTTGTTTCAGTGCGTACGAATGTGTGTGTGTGTGTGTGTGTGTGTGTGTGTGTGTGTGTGTGTGCGTGTGTGCGTGTGTGCGTGTGTGCGTGTGTGTGTGTGTGTGTGTGTGCGTGTGTGTGCGTGTGTGTGTGTGCGTGTGTGTGTGTGCGTGTCCACCAAAAACTTCCCAATCCACGATAGATAACGATGAAAATATCGAGAAAGGGCTTCCGTCTCTTCTTTCTTTTAGCTGAAATAAGCAGATATCCCCCATTTCGTATCTGAATACAAATCCAAAAGATCCCTCCCCTTCCAAGTCCCATTTCTCACGCAAAGACTCGGTCGGCGGCATCTGAATACGATTTAGAAACACTCGACTTTTTTTTTTGCGGAGCGTCAATGTAAGTTTTATTATTTTTATAAATCGACACAGGCGTTTCACTAATCATGACCGAATCGAACAAAGTCTTTACGCTAACGTATAAAGCTCCAAATAATGACTAAGCCTTACACCGCCCTTTTGTACCGCCCCTCTGCGTGTGTGTGTGTGTGTGTGTGTGTGTGTGTGTGTGTGTGTGTGTGAAGTGCGTGCGTGTCCACATCTCCACACGTAACATTCCCAGCCATCAATACATCGAAATCTGGAAGTTGTTTCAAACGATCGTAAACATTTAAACTATCAAATATATGGTCACATGCTGCTCAGATGACATTGCTTTCTTAAAAAAAACTGAACCCTCCTCTGTTCCCTGTCAGGTCTTAACTCCAACCTCTTCCTGGTTTAACCACTCCCACCGCAGGTCTTAACTCTGCCCTCTTTCTGTTTAAAACTCCACCCTCTTCCTGGTTTAACCACTCCCACCGCAGGTCTTAACTCCACCCTCTTCCGGGTAAGCCACACCCACTTGACCTTGACATTTGAACCTGACATTTGAACCTGACCTTTGACTTTGACCTTTAACCTTGACCCCCTCATAAATCATTAACCTTTGAACTTGACCCCTCATAAATCATTGACCTTTGACCTTGAGGGTCATAAATCATTGTTTTATGGGGGGTCATAAATCACTTTTGACTAAAGGTAGGGACTTAAATTCTCTACTGTAACACTCAATATGACAGTTATTTAAACATAACTCCTACACCACACATGAAAAATGTCTAATAATGCCTGAAATAATGCATCTTTGGGAGTTTTACTCGAAACATATGCTTTTTTAAATCTTGCAAGTGCAAAAAGTAGTGTTTTACTCAATGTGACTATAATAGTTTTAGAATCCTGAGAAAATGCGAAAAAAGCAATAAAAATGTATTCAAACATAACTTCTAAACAACACATGCAAAATGGCTAATAATGCCTAGAGATATGTTTATTGGTTAGTTGTACTCGAAAAATGATCTTTTGTAAGGTTTGCAAAGACAAAAGTTAGTTTTTTTATTCAATATAACAGTGTAACTGTCATACTAAATATGAAAGGTTTATAATCATAACTCCAAAACCAAATATGAAATTTGTCTTAAAAAGCCTTTAATATTGAATTTATGTAAGTTTTAGCAGAATCAGGTATTTTGGAAAGAATCACAAATACAAATATTACATTTTACTGGCCTCATATTGGTCACACTCAAAATGACAGTTTTTGAAACATAACTCCAAAAATACACATGCAAAATGTCTAATAATTCCTGAAGAAATGCATCTTCGAGAGTTTTCCTGAAAAAAAAAAAACATTTGGTAAGGTTTGCAAAAACAAAATTTGATTTGTTACTCAATTTGACAGTAATGTACTTAGAATCCTGAGATAATGCGAAAAAAGCAATAAAAATGTATTCCAACATAATTCCTAATTCAAACTTGCAAAATGTCTAAAAATGCCTGTGATATTGAATACATGTGAGTTTTACCAGATACAGTTGTTTTTCTATGGTTTGCAAATACAAAAATGAGGTTTTACTCAATATGACTGTATACTGTAACACTCAATATGACAGTTATTTAAACATAACTCGTACACCACACATGAAAAATGTCTAATAATGCCTGAAATAATGCATATTTGGGAGTTTTACTCGAAAGATATGCTTTTTTAAATCTTGCAAGTGCAAAAAGTAGTGTTTTACTCAATGTGACTATAATAGTCTTACAATCCTGAGATAATGCGAAAAAAGCAATAAAAATGTATTCAAACATAACTTCTAAACAACACATGCAAAATGGCTAATAATGCCTAGAGATATGTTTTTTGGTTAGTTGTACTCGAAAAATGATCTTTTGTAAGGTTTGTAAAGACACAAGTTAGGTTTTTTATTCAATATAACAGTGTAACTGTCATACTAAATATGAAAGGTTTATAATCATAACTCCAAAACCAAATATGAAATTTGTCTTAAAAAGCCTTTAATATTGAATTTATGTAAGTTTTAGCAGAATCAGGTATTTTGGAAAGAATCACAAATACAAATATTACATTTTACTGGCCTCATATTGGTCACACTCAAAATGACAGTTTTTGAAACATAACTCCAAAAATACACATGCAAAATGTCTAATAATTCCTGAAGAAATGCATCTTCGAGAGTTTTCCTGAAAAAAAAAAAAACATTTGGTAAGGTTTGCAAAAACAAAATTTGATTTGTTACTCAATTTGACAGTAATGTACTTAGAATCCTGAGATAATGCGAAAAAAGCAATAAAAATGTATTCCAACATAATTCCTAATTCAAACTTGCAAAATGTCTAAAAATGCCTGTGATATTGAATACATGTGAGTTTTACCAGATACAGTTGTTTTTCTATGGTTTGCAAATACAAAAATGAGGTTTTACTCAATATGACTGTATACTGTAACACTCAATATGACAGTTATTTAAACATAACTCGTACACCACACATGAAAAATGTCTAATAATGCCTGAAATAATGCATCTTTGGGAGTTTTACTCGAAACATATGCTTTTTTAAATCTTGCAAGTGCAAAAAGTAGTGTTTTACTCAATGTGACTATAATAGTCTTACAATCCTGAGATAATGCGAAAAAAGCAATACAAATGTATTCAAACATAACTTCTAAACAACACATGCAAAATGGCTAATAATGCCTAGAGATATGTTTTTTGGTTAGTTGTACTCGAAAAATGATCTTTTGTAAGGTTTGTAAAGACACAAGTTAGGTTTTTTATTCAATATAACAGTGTAACTGTCATACTAAATATGAAAGGTTTATAATCATAACTCCAAAACCAAATATGAAATTTGTCTTAAAAAGCCTTTAATATTGAATTTATGTAAGTTTTAGCAGAATCAGGTATTTTGGAAAGAATCACAAATACAAATATTACATTTTACTGGCCTCATATTGGTCACACTCAAAATGACAGTTTTTGAAACATAACTCCAAAAATACACATGCAAAATGTCTAATAATTCCTGAAGAAATGCATCTTCGAGAGTTTTCCTGAAAAAAAAAAAACATTTGGTAAGGTTTGCAAAAACAAAATTTGATTTGTTACTCAATTTGACAGTAATGTACTTAGAATCCTGAGATAATGCGAAAAAAGCAATAAAAATGTATTCCAACATAATTCCTAATTCAAACTTGCAAAATGTCTAAAAATGCCTGTGATATTGAATACATGTGAGTTTTACCAGATACAGTTGTTTTTCTATGGTTTGCAAATACAAAAATGAGGTTTTACTCAATATGACTGTATACTGTAACACTCAATATGACAGTTATTTAAACATAACTCGTACACCACACATGAAAAATGTCTAATAATGCCTGAAATAATGCATCTTTGGGAGTTTTACTCGAAACATATGCTTTTTTAAATCTTGCAAGTGCAAAAAGTAGTGTTTTACTCAATGTGACTATAATAGTCTTACAATCCTGAGATAATGCGAAAAAAGCAATAAAAATGTATTCAAACATAACTTCTAAACAACACATGCAAAATGGCTAATAATGCCTAGAGATATGTTTTTTGGTTAGTTGTACTCGAAAAATGATCTTTTGTAAGGTTTGTAAAGACACAAGTTAGTTTTTTTATTCAATATAACAGTGTAACTGTCATACTAAATATGAAAGGTTTATAATCATAACTCCAAAACCCAATGTGAAATTTGTCTTAAAAAGCCTTTAATATTTAATTTATGTAAGTTTTAGCAGAATCAGGTATTTTGGAAAGAATCACAAATACAAATATTAGATTTTACTGGCCTCATATTGGTCACACTCTAAATGACAGTTTTTGAAACATAACTCCAAAAATACACATGCAAAATGTCTAATAATTCCTGAAGAAATGCATCTTCGAGAGTTTTCCTGAAAAAAAAACATTTGGTAAGGTTTGCAAAAACAAAATTTGATTTGTTACTCAATTTGACAGTAATGTACTTAGAATCCCGAGATAATGCGAAAAAAGCAATAAAAATGTATTCCAAAATAATTCCTAATCCAAACGTGCAAAATGTCTAAAAATGCCTGTGATATTGAATACATGCGAGTTTTACTAGATACAGTTGTTTTTCTATGGTTTGCAAATACAAAAATGAGGTTTTACTCAATATGACTGTATACTGTAACACTCAATATGACAGTTATTTAAACATAACTCCTACACCACACATGAAAAATGGCTAATAATGCCTGAAATAATGCATCTTTGGGAGTTTTACTCGAAACATATGCTTTTTTTAAATCTTGCAAGTGCAAAAAGTAGTGTTTTACTCAATGTGACTATAATAGTCTTAGAATCCTGAGATAATGCGAAAAAAGCAATAAAAATGTATTCAAACATAACTTCTAAACAACACATGCAAAATGGCTAATAATGCCTAGAGATATGATTTTTGGTTAGTTATACTCGAAAAATGATCTTTTGTAAGGTTTGCAAAGACACAGGTTAGTTTTTTTTATTCAATATAACAGTGTGACTTTCATACTAAATATGAAAGGTTTATAATCATAACTCCAAAACCAAATGTGAAATTTGTCTTAAAAAGCCTTTAATATTGAATTTATGTAAGTTTTAGCAGAATCAGGTATTTTGGAAAGAATCACAAATACAAATATTAGATTTTACTGGCCTCATATTGGTCACACTCAAAATGACAGTTTTTGAAACATAACTCCAAAAATACACATGCAAAATGTCTAATAATTCCTGAAGAAATGCATCTTCGAGAGTTTTCCTGAAAAAAAAAAACATTTGGTAAGGTTTGCAAAAACAAAATTTGATTTTTTACTCAATTTGACAGTAATGTACTTAGAATCCTGAGATAATGCGAAAAAAGCAATAAAAATGTATTCCAACATAATTCCTAATCCAAACGTGCAAAATGTCTAAAAATGCCTGTGATATTGAATACATGCGAGTTTTACTAGATACAGTTGTTTTTCTATGGTTTGCAAATACAAAAATGAGGTTTTACTCAATATGACTGTATACTGTAACACTCAATATGACAGTTATTTAAACATAACTCCTACACCACACATGAAAAATGTCTAATAATGCCTGAAATAATGCATCTTTGGGAGTTTTACTCGAAACATATGCTTTTTTAAATCTTGCAAGTGCAAAAAGTAGTGTTTTACTCAATGTGACTATAATAGTTTTAGAATCCTGAGAAAATGCGAAAAAAGCAATAAAAATGTATTCAAACATAACTTCTAAACAACACATGCAAAATGGCTAATAATGCCTAGAGATATGTTTTTTGGTTAGTTGTACTCGAAAAATGATCTTTTGTAAGGTTTGCAAAGACAAAAGTTAGTTTTTTTATTCAATATAACAGTGTAACTGTCATACTAAATATGAAAGGTTTATAATCATAACTCCAAAACCAAATATGAAATTTGTCTTAAAAAGCCTTTAATATTGAATTTATGTAAGTTTTAGCAGAATCAGGTATTTTGGAAAGAATCACAAATACAAATATTACATTTTACTGGCCTCATATTGGTCACACTCAAAATGACAGTTTTTGAAACATAACTCCAAAAATACACATGCAAAATGTCTAATAATTCCTGAAGAAATGCATCTTCGAGAGTTTTCCTGAAAAAAAAAAAACATTTGGTAAGGTTTGCAAAAACAAAATTTGATTTGTTACTCAATTTGACAGTAATGTACTTAGAATCCTGAGATAATGCGAAAAAAGCAATAAAAATGTATTCCAACATAATTCCTAATTCAAACTTGCAAAATGTCTAAAAATGCCTGTGATATTGAATACATGTGAGTTTTACCAGATACAGTTGTTTTTCTATGGTTTGCAAATACAAAAATGAGGTTTTACTCAATATGACTGTATACTGTAACACTCAATATGACAGTTATTTAAACATAACTCGTACACCACACATGAAAAATGTCTAATAATGCCTGAAATAATGCATATTTGGGAGTTTTACTCGAAACATATGCTTTTTTAAATCTTGCAAGTGCAAAAAGTAGTGTTTTACTCAATGTGACTATAATAGTCTTACAATCCTGAGATAATGCGAAAAAAGCAATAAAAATGTATTCAAACATAACTTCTAAACAACACATGCAAAATGGCTAATAATGCCTAGAGATATGTTTTTTGGTTAGTTGTACTCGAAAAATGATCTTTTGTAAGGTTTGTAAAGACACAAGTTAGGTTTTTTATTCAATATAACAGTGTAACTGTCATACTAAATATGAAAGGTTTATAATCATAACTCCAAAACCAAATATGAAATTTGTCTTAAAAAGCCTTTAATATTGAATTTATGTAAGTTTTAGCAGAATCAGGTATTTTGGAAAGAATCACAAATACAAATATTACATTTTACTGGCCTCATATTGGTCACACTCAAAATGACAGTTTTTGAAACATAACTCCAAAAATACACATGCAAAATGTCTAATAATTCCTGAAGAAATGCATCTTCGAGAGTTTTCCTGAAAAAAAAAAAAACATTTGGTAAGGTTTGCAAAAACAAAATTTGATTTGTTACTCAATTTGACAGTAATGTACTTAGAATCCTGAGATAATGCGAAAAAAGCAATAAAAATGTATTCCAACATAATTCCTAATTCAAACTTGCAAAATGTCTAAAAATGCCTGTGATATTGAATACATGTGAGTTTTACCAGATACAGTTGTTTTTCTATGGTTTGCAAATACAAAAATGAGGTTTTACTCAATATGACTGTATACTGTAACACTCAATATGACAGTTATTTAAACATAACTCGTACACCACACATGAAAAATGTCTAATAATGCCTGAAATAATGCATCTTTGGGAGTTTTACTCGAAACATATGCTTTTTTAAATCTTGCAAGTGCAAAAAGTAGTGTTTTACTCAATGTGACTATAATAGTCTTACAATCCTGAGATAATGCGAAAAAAGCAATACAAATGTATTCAAACATAACTTCTAAACAACACATGCAAAATGGCTAATAATGCCTAGAGATATGTTTTTTGGTTAGTTGTACTCGAAAAATGATCTTTTGTAAGGTTTGTAAAGACACAAGTTAGGTTTTTTATTCAATATAACAGTGTAACTGTCATACTAAATATGAAAGGTTTATAATCATAACTCCAAAACCAAATATGAAATTTGTCTTAAAAAGCCTTTAATATTGAATTTATGTAAGTTTTAGCAGAATCAGGTATTTTGGAAAGAATCACAAATACAAATATTACATTTTACTGGCCTCATATTGGTCACACTCAAAATGACAGTTTTTGAAACATAACTCCAAAAATACACATGCAAAATGTCTAATAATTCCTGAAGAAATGCATCTTCGAGAGTTTTCCTGAAAAAAAAAAAACATTTGGTAAGGTTTGCAAAAACAAAATTTGATTTGTTACTCAATTTGACAGTAATGTACTTAGAATCCTGAGATAATGCGAAAAAAGCAATAAAAATGTATTCCAACATAATTCCTAATTCAAACTTGCAAAATGTCTAAAAATGCCTGTGATATTGAATACATGTGAGTTTTACCAGATACAGTTGTTTTTCTATGGTTTGCAAATACAAAAATGAGGTTTTACTCAATATGACTGTATACTGTAACACTCAATATGACAGTTATTTAAACATAACTCGTACACCACACATGAAAAATGTCTAATAATGCCTGAAATAATGCATCTTTGGGAGTTTTACTCGAAACATATGCTTTTTTAAATCTTGCAAGTGCAAAAAGTAGTGTTTTACTCAATGTGACTATAATAGTCTTACAATCCTGAGATAATGCGAAAAAAGCAATAAAAATGTATTCAAACATAACTTCTAAACAACACATGCAAAATGGCTAATAATGCCTAGAGATATGTTTTTTGGTTAGTTGTACTCGAAAAATGATCTTTTGTAAGGTTTGTAAAGACACAAGTTAGTTTTTTTATTCAATATAACAGTGTAACTGTCATACTAAATATGAAAGGTTTATAATCATAACTCCAAAACCCAATGTGAAATTTGTCTTAAAAAGCCTTTAATATTTAATTTATGTAAGTTTAAGCAGAATCAGGTATTTTGGAAAGAATCACAAATACAAATATTAGATTTTACTGGCCTCATATTGGTCACACTCTAAATGACAGTTTTTGAAACATAACTCCAAAAATACACATGCAAAATGTCTAATAATTCCTGAAGAAATGCATCTTCGAGAGTTTTCCTGAAAAAAAAACATTTGGTAAGGTTTGCAAAAACAAAATTTGATTTGTTACTCAATTTGACAGTAATGTACTTAGAATCCCGAGATAATGCGAAAAAAGCAATAAAAATGTATTCCAAAATAATTCCTAATCCAAACGTGCAAAATGTCTAAAAATGCCTGTGATATTGAATACATGCGAGTTTTACTAGACACAGTTGTTTTTCTATGGTTTGCAAATACAAAAATGAGGTTTTACTCAATATGACTGTATACTGTAACACTCAATATGACAGTTATTTAAACATAACTCCTACACCACACATGAAAAATGGCTAATAATGCCTGAAATAATGCATCTTTGGGAGTTTTACTCGAAACATATGCTTTTTTTAAATCTTGCAAGTGCAAAAAGTAGTGTTTTACTCAATGTGACTATAATAGTCTTAGAATCCTGAGATAATGCGAAAAAAGCAATAAAAATGTATTCAAACATAACTTCTAAACAACACATGCAAAATGGCTAATAATGCCTAGAGATATGATTTTTGGTTAGTTGTACTCGAAAAATGATCTTTTGTAAGGTTTGCAAAGACACAGGTTAGTTTTTTTTATTCAATATAACAGTGTGACTTTCATACTAAATATGAAAGGTTTATAATCATAACTCCAAAACCAAATGTGAAATTTGTCTTAAAAAGCCTTTAATATTGAATTTATGTAAGTTTTAGCAGAATCAGGTATTTTGGAAAGAATCACAAATACAAATATTAGATTTTACTGGCCTCATATTGGTCACACTCAAAATGACAGTTTTTGAAACATAACTCCAAAAATACACATGCAAAATGTCTAATAATTCCTGAAGAAATGCATCTTCGAGAGTTTTCCTGAAAAAAAAAACATTTGGTAAGGTTTGCAAAAACAAAATTTGATTTTTTACTCAATTTGACAGTAATGTACTTAGAATCCTGAGATAATGCGAAAAAAGCAATAAAAATGTATTCCAACATAATTCCTAATCCAAACGTGCAAAATGTCTAAAAATGCCTGTGATATTGAATACATGCGAGTTTTACTAGATACAGTTGTTTTTCTATGGTTTGCAAATACAAAAATGAGGTTTTACTCAATATGACTGTATACTGTAACACTCAATATGACAGTTATTTAAACATAACTCCTACACCACACATGAAAAATGGCTAATAATGCATGAAATAATGCATCTTTGGGAGTTTTACTCGAAACATATGCTTTTTTAAATCTTGCAAATGCAAAAAGTAGTTTTTTACTCAATATGACTATAATAGTCTTACAATCCTGAGATAATGCGAAAAAAGCAATAAAAATGTATTCAAACATAACTTCTAAACAACACATGCAAAATGGCTAATAATAGCTAGAGATATGTTTTTTTTGTTAGTTGTACTAGAAAAATGATCTTTTGTAAGGTTTGCAAAGACACAAGTTAGTTTTTTTATTCAATATAACAGTGTAACTGTCATACTAAATATGAAAGGTTTATAATCATAACTCCAAAACCAAATATGAAATTTGTCTTAAAAAGCCTTTAATATTGAATTTATGTAAGTTTTAGCAGAATCAGGTATTTTGGAAAGAATCACAAATACAAATATTACATTTTACTGGCCTCATATTGGTCACACTCAAAATGACAGTTTTTGAAACATAACTCCAAAAATACACATGCAAAATGTCTAATAATTCCTGAAGAAATGCATCTTCGAGAGTTTTCCTGAAAAAAAAAAAACATTTGGTAAGGTTTGCAAAAACAAAATTTGATTTGTTACTCAATTTGACAGTAATGTACTTAGAATCCTGAGATAATGCGAAAAAAGCAATAAAAATGTATTCCAACATAATTCCTAATTCAAACTTGCAAAATGTCTAAAAATGCCTGTGATATTGAATACACGTGAGTTTTACCAGATACAGTTGTTTTTCTATGGTTTGCAAATACAAAAATGAGGTTTTACTCAATATGACTGTATACTGTAACACTCAATATGACAGTTATTTAAACATAACTCGTACACCACACATGAAAAATGTCTAATAATGCCTGAAATAATGCATCTTTGGGAGTTTTACTCGAAACATATGCTTTTTTAAATCTTGCAAGTGCAAAAAGTAGTGTTTTACTCAATGTGACTATAATAGTCTTACAATCCTGAGATAATGCGAAAAAAGCAATAAAAATGTATTCAAACATAACTTCTAAACAACACATGCAAAATGGCTAATAATGCCTAGAGATATGTTTTTTGGTTAGTTGTACTCGAAAAATGATCTTTTGTAAGGTTTGTAAAGACACAAGTTAGGTTTTTTATTCAATATAACAGTGTAACTGTCATACTAAATATGAAAGGTTTATAATCATAACTCCAAAACCAAATATGAAATTTGTCTTAAAAAGCCTTTAATATTGAATTTATGTAAGTTTTAGCAGAATCAGGTATTTTGGAAAGAATCACAAATACAAATATTACATTTTACTGGCCTCATATTGGTCACACTCAAAATGACAGTTTTTGAAACATAACTCCAAAAATACACATGCAAAATGTCTAATAATTCCTGAAGAAATGCATCTTCGAGAGTTTTCCTGAAAAAAAAAAAACATTTGGTAAGGTTTGCAAAAACAAAATTTGATTTGTTACTCAATTTGACAGTAATGTACTTAGAATCCTGAGATAATGCGAAAAAAGCAATAAAAATGTATTCCAACATAATTCCTAATTCAAACTTGCAAAATGTCTAAAAATGCCTGTGATATTGAATACATGTGAGTTTTACCAGATACAGTTGTTTTTCTATGGTTTGCAAATACAAAAATGAGGTTTTACTCAATATGACTGTATACTGTAACACTCAATATGACAGTTATTTAAACATAACTCGTACACCACACATGAAAAATGTCTAATAATGCCTGAAATAATGCATCTTTGGGAGTTTTACTCGAAACATATGCTTTTTTAAATCTTGCAAGTGCAAAAAGTAGTGTTTTACTCAATGTGACTATAATAGTCTTAGAATCCTGAGATAATGCGAAAAAAAGCAATAAAAATGTATTCAAACATAACTTCTAAACAACACATGCAAAATGGCTAATAATGCCTAGAGATATGATTTTTGGTTAGTTGTACTCGAAAAATGATCTTTTGTAAGGTTTGCAAAGACACAGGTTAGTTTTTTTTATTCAATATAACAGTGTGACTTTCATACTAAATATGAAAGGTTTATAATCATAACTCCAAAACCAAATGTGAAATTTGTCTTAAAAAGCCTTTAATATTGAATTTATGTAAGTTTTAGCAGAATCAGGTATTTTGGAAAGAATCACAAATACAAATATTAGATTTTACTGGCCTCATATTGGTCACACTCAAAATGACAGTTTTTGAAACATAACTCCAAAAATACACATGCAAAATGTCTAATAATTCCTGAAGAAATGCATCTTTGAGAGTTTTCCTGAAAAAAAAAACATTTGGTAAGGTTTGCAAAAACAAAATTTGATTTTTTACTCAATTTGACAGTAATGTACTTAGAATCCTGAGATAATGCGAAAAAAGCAATAAAAATGTATTCCAACATAATTCCTAATCCAAACGTGCAAAATGTCTAAAAATGCCTGTGATATTGAATACATGCGAGTTTTACTAGATACAGTTGTTTTTCTATGGTTTGCAAATACAAAAATGAGGTTTTACTCAATATGACTGTATACTGTAACACTCAATATGACAGTTATTTAAACATAACTCCTACACCACACATGAAAAATGTCTAATAATGCCTGAAATAATGCATCTTTGGGAGTTTTACTCGAAACATATGCTTTTTTAAATCTTGCAAGTGCAAAAAGTAGTGTTTTACTCAATGTGACTATAATAGTTTTAGAATCCTGAGAAAATGCGAAAAAAGCAATAAAAATGTATTCAAACATAACTTCTAAACAACACATGCAAAATGGCTAATAATGCCTAGAGATATGTTTTTTGGTTAGTTGTACTCGAAAAATGATCTTTTGTAAGGTTTGCAAAGACAAAAGTTAGTTTTTTTATTCAATATAACAGTGTAACTGTCATACTAAATATGAAAGGTTTATAATCATAACTCCAAAACCCAATGTGAAATTTGTCCTAAAAAGCCTTTAATATTTAATTTATGTAAGTTTTAGCAGAATCAGGTATTTTGGAAAGAATCACAAATACAAATATTAGATTTTACTGGCCTCATATTGGTCACACTCAAAATGACAGTTTTTGAAACTTAACTCCAAAAATACACATGCAAAATGTCTAATAATTCCTGAAGAAATGCATCTTCGACAGTTTTCCTGAAAAAAAAAACATTTGGTAAGGTTTGCAAAAACAAAATTTGATTTGTTACTCAATTTGACAGTAATGTACTTAGAATCCTGAGATAATGCGAAAAAAGCAATAAAAATGTATTCCAACATAATTCCTAATCCAAACGTGCAAAATGTCTAAAAATGCCTGTGATATTGAATACATGTGAGTTTTACTAGATACAGTTGTTTTTCTATGGTTTGCAAATACAAAAATTAGGTTTTACTCAATATGACTGTATACTGTAACACTCAATATGACAGTTATTTAAACATAACTCCTACACCACACATGAAAAATGTCTAATAATGCCTGAAATAATGCATCTTTGGGAGTTTTACTCGAAACATATGCTTTTTTAAATCTTGCAAATGCAAAAAGTAGTTTTTTTACTCAATATGACTATAATAGTCTTACAATCCTGAGATAATGCGAAAAAAGCAATAAAAATGTATTCAAACATAACTTCTAAACAACACATGCAAAATGGCTAATAATGCCTAGAGATATGTTGTTTGGTTAGTTGTACTAGAAAAAATATCTTTTGAAAGGTTTGCAAAGACACAAGTTAGTTTTTTTATTCAATATAACAGTGTAACTGTCATACTAAATATGAAAGGTTTATAATTATAACTCCAAAACCAAATATGAAATTTGTCTTTAAGAGCCTTTAATATGGAATTTATGTAAGTTTTACCAGAATCAGGTATTTTGGAAAGAATCACAAATACAAATATTAGATTTTACTGGCCTCATATTGGTCACACTATAAATGACAGTTTTTGAAACATAACTCCAAAAATACACATGCAAAATGTCTAATAATGCCTGAAGAAATGCATCTTCGAGAGTTTTCCTGAAAAAAAACATTTGGTAAGGTTTGCAAAAACAAAATTTGATTTGTTACTAAATTTGACAGTAATGTACTTAGAATCCTGAGATAATGCGAAAAAAGCAATACAAATGTATTCCAACATAACTTCTAAACAACACATGCAAAATGGCTAATAATGCCTAGAGATATGTTTTTTTGTTAGTTGTACTAGAAAAAATGATCTTCTGTAAGGTTTGCAAAGACACAAATTAGTTTTTTTTATTCAATATAACAGTGTAACTGTCATACTAAATATGAAAGGTTTATAATCATAACTCCAAAACCAAATATGAAATTTGTCTTGAAAAGCCTTTAATATTGAATTTATGTAAGTTTTAACAGAATCAGGTATTTTGGAAAGAATCACAAATACAAATATTAGATTTTACTGGCCTCATATTGGTCACACTCAAAATGACAGTTTTTGAAACATAACTCCAAAAATACACATGCAAAATGTCTAATAATTCCTGAAGAAATGCATCTTCGAGAGTATTCCTGAAAAAAAAAACATTTGGTAAGGTTTGCAAAAACAAAATTTGATTTGTTACTCAATTTGACAGTAATGTACTTAGAATCCTGAGATAATGCGAAAAAAGCAATAAAAATGTATTCCAACATAATTCCTAATCCAAACGTGCAAAATGTCTAAAAATGCCTGAGATCTTGAATACATGTGAGTTTTACTAGATACTGATGTTTTTCTATGGTTTGCAAATACAAAAATGAGGTTTTACTCAATATGACTGTATACTGTAACACTCAATATGACAGTTATTTAAACATAACTCCTACACCACACATGAAAAATGGCTAATAATGCCTGAAATAATGCATCTTTGGGAGTTTTACTCGAAACATATGCTTTTTTAAATCTTGCAAATGCAAAAAGTAGTTTTTTACTCAATATGACTATAATAGTCTGAGAATCCTGAGATAATGCGAAAAAAGCAATAAAAATGTATTCAAACATAACTTCTAAACAACAAATGCAAAATGGCTAAAAATAGCTAGAGATATGTTTTTTTGTTAGTTGTACTAGAAAAATGATCTTTTGTAAGGTTTGCAAAGACACAAGTTAGTTTTTTTTATTCAATATAACAGTGTAACTGTCATACTAAATATGAAAGGTTTATAATCTTAACTCCAAAACCAAATATGAAATTTGTCTTAAAAAGCCTTTAATATTGAATTTATGTAAGTTTTAGCAGAATCAGGTATTTTGGAAAGAATCACAAATACAAATATTAGTTTTTACTGGCCTCATATTGGTCACACTCAAAATGACAGTTTTTGAAACATAACTCCAAAAATACACATGCAAAATGTCTAATAATTCCTGAAGAAATGCATCTTCGAGAGTTTTCCTGAAAAAAAAACATTTGGTAAGGTTTGCAAAAACAAAATTTGATTTGTTACCCAATTTGACAGTAATGTACTTAGAATCCTGAGATAATGCGAAAAAAGCAATAAAAATGTATTCCAACATAATTCTTAATCCAAACGTGCAAAATGTCTAAAAATGCCTGTGATATTGAATACATGTGAGTTTTACTAGACACAGTTGTTTTTCTATGGTTTGCAAATACAAAAATGAGGTTTTACTCAATATGACTGTATACTGTAACACTCAATATGACAGTTATTTAAACATAACTCCTACACCACACATGAAAAATGTCTAATAATGCCTGAAATAATGCATCTTTGGGAGTTTTACTCGAAACATATGCTTTTTTAAATCTTGCAAGTGCAAAAAGTAGTTTTACTCAATGTGACTATAATAGTCTTAGAATCCTGAGATAATGCGAAAAAAGCAATAAAAATGTATTCAAACATAACTTCTAAACAACACATGCAAAATGGCTAATAATGCCTAGAGATATGTTTTTTGGTTAGTTGTACTCGAAAAATGATCTTTTGTAAGGTTTGCAAAGACACAGGTTAGTTTTTTTATTCAATATAACAGTGTAACTTTCATACTAAATATGAAAGGTTTATAATCATAACTCCAAAACCAAATGTGAAATTAGTCTTAAAAAGCCTTTAATATTGAATTTATGTAAGTTTTAGCAGAATCAGGTATTTTGGAAAGAATCACAAATACAAATATTAGATTTTACTGGCCTCATATTGGTCACACTCAAAATGACAGTTTTTGAAACATAACTCCAAAAATACACATGCAAAATGTCTAATAATTCCTGAAGTAATGCATCTTCGAGAGTTTTCCTGAAAAAAAAACATTTGGTAAGGTTTGCAAAAACAAAATTTGATTTGTTACTCAATTTGACAGTAATGTACTTAGAATCCTGAGATAATGCGAAAAAAGCAATAAAAATGTATTCCAACATAATTCCTAATCCAAACGTGCAAAATGTCTAAAAATGCCTGTGATATTGAATACATGTGAGTTTTACTAGATACAGTTGTTTTTCTATGGTTTGCAAATACAAAAATGAGGTTTTACTCAATATGACTGTATACTGTAACACTCAATATGACAGTTATTTAAACATAACTCCTACACCACACATGAAAAATGGCTAATAATGCCTGAAATAATGGATCTTTGGGTGTTTTACTCGAAACATATGCTTTTTTAAATCTTGCAAATGCAAAAAGTAGTTGTTTACTCAATATGACTATAATAGTCTGAGAATCCTGAGATAATGCGAAAAAAGCAATAAAATGTATTCAAACATAACTTCTAAACAACACATGCAAAATGGCTAATAATAGCTAGAGATATGTTTTTTTGTTAGTTGTACTAGAAAAATGATCTTTTGTAAGGTTTGCAAAGACACAAGTTAGTTGTGTTATTCAATATAACAGTGTAACTTTCATACTAAATATGAAAGGTTTATAATCATAACTCCAAAACCAAATATGAAATTTGTCTTAAAAAGCCTTTAATATTGAATTTATGTAAGTTTTAGCAGAATCAGGTATTTTGGAAAGAATCACAAATACAAATATTAGATTTTACTGGCCTCATATTGGTCACACTCAAAATGACAGTTTTTGAAACATAACTCCAAAAATACACATGCAAAATGTCTAATAATTCCTGAAGAAATGCATCTTCGAGATTTTTCCTGAAAAAAAACATTTGGTAAGGTTTGCAAAAACAAAATTTGATGTGATACTCAATTTGACAGTAATGTACTTAGAATCCTGAGATAATGCGAAAAAAGCAATAAAAATGTATTCCAACATAATTCCTAATCCAAACGTGCAAAATGTCTAAAAATGCCCGTGATATTGAATACATGTGAGTTTTACTAGATACAGTTGTTTTTTTATGGTTTGCAAATACAAAAATGAGGTTTTACTCAATATGACTGTATACTGTAACACTCAATATGACAGTTATTTAAACATAACTCCTACACCACACATGAAAAATGGCTAATAATGCCTGAAATAATGCATCTTTGGGAGTTTTACTCGAAACATATGCTTTTTTAAATATTGCAAGTGCAAAAAGTAGTGTTTTACTCAATGTGACTATAATAGTCTTACAATCCTGAGATAATGCGAAAAAAGCAATAAAAATGTATTCAAACATAACTTCTAAACAACACATGCAAAATGGTTAATAATTCCTAGAGATATGTTTTTTGGTTAGTTGTACTAGAAAAATGATCTTTTGTAAGGTTTGCAAAGACACAAGTTAGTTTTTTTATTCAATATAACAGTGTAACTTTCATACTAAATATGAAAGGTTTATAATCATAACTCCAAAACCCAATGTGGAATTTGTCTTAAAAAGCCTTTAATATTTAATTCATGTAAGTTTTAGCAGAATCAGGTGTTTTGGAAAGAATCACAAATACAAATATTAGATTTTACTGGCCTCATATTTCTCACACTCAAAATGACAGTTTGAAACATAACTCCAAAAATACACATGCAAAATGTCTAATAATTCCTGAAGAAATGCATCTTCGAGAGTTTTCCTGAAAAAAAAACATTTGGTAAGGTTTGCAAAAACAAAATTTGATTTGTTACTCAATTTGACAGTAATGGACTTAGAATCCTGAGATAATGCGAAAAAAGCAATAAAAATGTATTCCAACATAATTCCTAATCCAAACGTGCAAAATGTCTAAAAATGCCTGTGATATTGAATACATGTGAGTTTTACTAGATACAGTTGTTTTTCTATGGTTAGCAAATACAAAAATGAGGTTTTACTCAATATGACTGTATACTGTAACACTCAATATGACAGTTATTTAAACATAACTCCTACACCACACATGAAAAATGGCTAATAATGCCTGAAATAATGCATCTTTAGGATCTTTACTCGAAACATATGCTTTTTTAAATCTTGCAAATGCAAAAAGTAGTTGTTTACTCAATATGACTATAATAGTCTGTGAATCCTGAGATAATGCGAAAAAAGCAATAAAATGTATTCAAACATAACTTCTAAACAACACATGCAAAATGGCTAATAATAGCTAGAGATATGTTTTTTTTGTTAGTTGTACTAGAAAAATGATCTTTTGTAAGGTTTGCAAAGACACAAGTTAGTTTTTTTTATTCAATATAACAGTTTAACAGTCATACTAAATATGAAAGGTTTATAATCATAACTCGAAAGCCAAATATGAAATTTGTCTTAAGAAGCCTTTAATATTGAATTTATGTAAGTTTTAGCAGAATCAGGTATTTTGGAAAGAATCACAAATACAAATATTAGATTTTACTGGCCTCATATTGGTCACACTCAAAATGACAGTTTTTGAAACATAACTCCAAAAATACATATGAAAAATGTCTAATAATTCCTGAAGAAATGCATCTTCGAGAGTTTTCCTGAAAAAAAAAAAACATTTGGTAAGGTTTGCAAAAAAAAAATTTGATTTGTTACTCAATTTGACAGTAATGTACTTAGAATCCTGAGATAATGCGAAAAAAGCAATAAAAATGTATTGCAACATAATTCCTAATCCAAATGTGCAAAATGTCTAAAAATGCCTGTGATATTGAATACATGTGAGTTTTACTAGATACAGTTGTTTTTCTATGGTTTGCAAATACAAAAATGAGGTTTTACTCAATATGACTGTATACTGTAACACTCAATATGACAGTTATTTAAACATAACTCGTACACCACACATGAAAAATGTCTAATAATGCCTGAAATAATGCATCTTTGGGAGTTTTACTCGAAACATATGCTTTTTTAAATCTTGCAAGTGCAAAAAGTAGTGTTTTACTCAATGTGACTATAATAGTCTTAGAATCCTGAGATAATGCGAAAAAAGCAATAAAAATGTATTCAAACATAACTTCTAAACAACACATGCAAAATGGCTAATAATGCCTAGAGATATGTTTTTTGGTTAGTTGTACTAGAAAAATGATCTTTTGTAAGGTTTGCAAAGACACAAGTTAGTTTTTTTATTCAATATAACAGTGTAACTGTCATACTAAATATGAAAGGTTTATAATCATAACTCCAAAACCAAATATGAAATGTGTCTTTAAGAGCCTTTAATATTGAATTTATGTAAGTTTTACCAGAATCAGGTATTTTGGAAAGAATCACAAATACAAATATTAGATTTTACTGGCCTCATATTGGTCACACTCAAAATGACAGTTTTTGAAACATAACTCCAAAAATACACATGCAAAATGTCTAATAATTCCTGAAGAAATGCATCTTCGAGAGTTTTCCTGAAAAAAAAACATTTGGTAAGGTTTGCAAAAACAAAATTTGATTTGTTACTCAATTTGACAGTAATGGACTTAGAATCCTGAGATAATGCGAAAAAAGCAATAAAAATGTATTCCAACATAATTCCTAATCCAAACGTGCAAAATGTCTAAAAATGCCTGTGATATTGAATACATGTGAGTTTTACTAGATACAGTTGTTTTTCTATGGTTAGCAAATACAAAAATGAGGTTTTACTCAAAATGACTGTATACTGTAACACTCAATATGACAGTTATTTAAACATAACTCCTACACCACACATGAAAAATGGCTAATAATGCCTGAAATAATGCATCTTTAGGAGTTTTACTCGAAACATATGCTTTTTTAAATCTTGCAAATGCAAAAAGTAGTTGTTTACTCAATATGACTATAATAGTCTGTGAATCCTGAGATAATGCGAAAAAAGCAATAAAATGTATTCAAACATAACTTCTAAACAACACATGCAAAATGGCTAATAATAGCTAGAGATATGTTTTTTTTGTTAGTTGTACTAGAAAAATGATCTTTTGTAAGGTTTGCAAAGACACAAGTTAGTTTTTTTTATTCAATATAACAGTGTAACAGTCATACTAAATATGAAAGGTTTATAATCATAACTCGAAAGCCAAATATGAAATTTGTCTTAAGAAGCCTTTAATATTGAATTTATGTAAGTTTTAGCAGAATCAGGTATTTTGGAAAGAATCACAAATACAAATATTAGATTTTACTGGCCTCATATTGGTCACACTCAAAATGACAGTTTTTGAAACATAACTCCAAAAATACATATGAAAAATGTCTAATAATTCCTGAAGAAATGCATCTTCGAGAGTTATCCTGAAAAAAAAAACATTTGGTAAGGTTTGCAAAAAAAAAATTTGATTTGTTACTCAATTTGACAGTAATGTACTTAGAATCCTGAGATAATGCGAAAAAAGCAATAAAAATGTATTCCAACATAATTCCTAATCCAAATGTGCAAAATGTCTAAAAATGCCTGTGATATTGAATACATGTGAGTTTTACTAGATACAGTTGTTTTTCTATGGTTTGCAAATACAAAAATGAGGTTTTACTCAATATGACTGTATACTGTAACACTCAATATGACAGTTATTTAAACATAACTCGTACACCACACATGAAAAATGTCTAATAATGCCTGAAATAATGCATCTTTGGGAGTTTTACTCGAAACATATGCTTTTTTAAATCTTGCAAGTGCAAAAAGTAGTGTTTTACTCAATGTGACTATAATAGTCTTAGAATCCTGAGATAATGCGAAAAAAGCAATAAAAATGTATTCAAACATAACTTCTAAACAACACATGCAAAATGGCTAATAATGCCTAGAGATATGTTTTTTGGTTAGTTGTACTAGAAAAATGATCTTTTGTAAGGTTTGCAAAGACACAAGTTAGTTTTTTTATTCAATATAACAGTGTAACTGTCATACTAAATATGAAAGGTTTATAATCATAACTCCAAAACCAAATATGAAATTTGTCTTTAAGAGCCTTTAATATTGAATTTATGTAAGTTTTACCAGAATCAGGTATTTTGGAAAGAATCACAAATACAAATATTAGATTTTACTGGCCTCATATTGGTCACACTCAAAATGACAGTTTTTGAAACATAACTCCAAAAATACACATGCAAAATGTCTAATAATTCCTGAAGAAATGCATCTTCGAGAGTTTCCTGAAAAAAAAACATTTGGTAAGGTTTGCAAAAACAAAATTTGATTTGTTACTCAATTTGACAGTAATGGACTTAGAATCCTGAGATAATGCGAAAAAAGCAATAAAAATGTATTCCAACATAATTCCTAATCCAAACGTGCAAAATGTCTAAAAATGCCTGTGATATTGAATACATGTGAGTTTTACTAGATACAGTTGTTTTTCTATGGTTAGCAAATACAAAAATGAGGTTTTACTCAATATGACTGTATACTGTAACACTCAATATGACAGTTATTTAAACATAACTCCTACACCACACATGAAAAATGGCTAATAATGCCTGAAATAATGCATCTTTGGGAGTTTTACTCGAAACATATGCTTTTTTAAATCTTGCAAATGCAAAAAGTAGTTGTTTACTCAATATGACTATAATAGTCTGTGAATCCTGAGATAATGCGAAAAAAGCAATAAAATGTATTCAAACATAACTTCTAAACAACACATGCAAAATGGCTAATAATAGCTAGAGATATGTTTTTTTGTTAGTTGTACCAGAAAAATGATCTTTTGTAAGGTTTGCAAAGACACAAGTTAGTTTTTTTTATTCAATATAACAGTGTAACAGTCATACTAAATATGAAAGGTTTATAATCATAACTCCAAAGCCAAATATGAAATTTGTCTTAAAAAGCCTTTAATATTGAATTTATGTAAGTTTTAGCAGAATCAGGTATTTTGGAAAGAATCACGAATACAAATATTAGATTTTACTGGCCTCATATTGGTCACACTCAAAATGACAGTTTTTGAAACATAACTCCAAAAATACACATGCAAAATGTCTAATGATGCCTTAAAAAATGCATCTTCAAGAGTTTTCCTGAAAAAAAACATTTGGTAAGGTTTGCAAAAACAAAATTTGATTTGATACTCAATTTGACAGTAATGTACTTAGAATCCTGAGATAATGCGAAAAAAGCAATAAAAATGTATTCCAACATAATTCCTAATCCAAACGTGCAAAATGTCTAAAAATGCCTGTGATATTGAATACATGTGAGTTTTACTAGATACAGTTGTTTTTCTATGGTTTGCAAATACAAAAATGAGGTTTTACTCAATATGACTGTATACTGTAACACTCAATATGACAGTTATTTACACATAACTCCTACACCACACATGAAAAATGTCTAATAATGCCTGAAATAATGCATCTTTGGGAGTTTTACTCGAAACATATGCTTTTTTAAATCTTGCAAATGCAAAAAGTAGTTTTTTACTCAATATGACTATAATAGTCTTAGAATCCTTTGATAATGCGAAAAAAGCAATAAAAATGTATTCAAACATAACTTCTAAACAACACATGCAAAATGGCTAATAATGCCTAGAGATATGTTTTTTGGTTAGTTGTACTAGAAAAATGATCTTTTATAAGGTTTGCAAAGACACAAGTTAGTTTTTTTATTCAATATAACAGTGTAACTGTCATACGAAATATGAAAGGTTTATAATCATAACTCCAAAACCATATATGAAATTTGTCTTAAAAAGCCTTTAATATTGAATCTATGCGAGTTTTAGCAGAATCAGGTATTTTGGAAAGAAATCACAAATACAAATATTAGATTTTACTGGCCTCATATTGGTCACACTCAAAATGACAGTTTTTGAAACATAACTCCAAAAATACACATGCAAAATGTCTAATAATGCCTGAAGAAATGCATATTCGAGAGTTTTCCAAAAAAAAAAACATTTGGTAAGGTTTGCAAAAACAAAATTTGATTTGTTACTCAATTTGACATTAATGTACTTAGAATCCTGAGATAATGCGAAAAAAGCAATAAAATGTATTCAAACATAATTCCTAATCCAAACCTGCAAAATGTCTAAAAATGCCTGTGATATTGAATACATGTGAGTTTTACTAGATACAGTTGTTTTTCAATGGTTTGCAAATACAAAAATGAGGTTTTACTCAATATGACTGTACACTGTAACACTCAATATGACAGTTATTTAAACATAACTCCTACACCACACATGAAAAATGGCCAATAATGCCTGAAATAATGCATCTTTGGGAGTTTTACTCGAAACATATGCTTTTTTAAATCTTGCAAATGCAAAAAGTAGTTTTTTACTCAATATGACTATAATAGTCTTAGAATCCTGAGATAATGCGAACAAATCAATACTAAGTACATTACTGTCAAATTGAGTAACAAATCAAATTTTGTTTTTGCAAACCTTACCAAAAGCCTTTTTTTTCAGGAAAACTCTCGAAGATGCATTTCTTCAGGCATTATTAGACATTTTGCATGTGTATTTTTGGAGTTATGTTTCAAAAACTGTCATTTTGAGTGTGACCAATATGAGGCCAGTAAAATCTAATATTTGTATTTGTGATTCTTTCCAAAATACCTGATTCTGCTAAAACTTACATAAATTCAATATTAAAGGCTTTTTAAGACAAATGTCATATTTGGTTTTGGAGTTATCATTATAAACCTTTCATATTTAGTATGACAGTTACACTGTTATATTGAATAAAAAAATTAACTTGTGTCTTTGCAAACCTTACAAAAGATAATTTTTCTAGTACAACTAACCAAAAAACATATCTCTAGGCATTATTAGCCATTTTGCATGTGTTGTTTAGAAGTTATCTGTGAATACATTTTTATTGCTTTTTTCGCATTATCTCAGGATTCCAAGACTATTATAGTCATATTGAGTAAAACACTACTTTTTGCATTTGCAAGATTTAAAAAAGCATATGTTTCGAGTAAAACTCCCAAAGATGCATTATTTCAGGCATTATTAGCCATTTTTCATGTGTGGTGTACGAGTTATGTTTAAATAACTGTCATATTGAGTGTTACAGTATACAGTCATATTGAGTAAAACCTCATTTTTGTATTTGCAAACCATTGAAAAACAACTGTATCTAGTAAAACTCACATGTATTCAATATCACAGGCATTTTTAGACATTTTGCAGGTTTGGATTAGGAATTATGTTTGAATACATTTTTATTGCTTTTTTCGCATTATCTCAGGATTCTAAGTACATTACTGTCAAATTGAGTAACAAATCAAATTTTGTTTTTGCAAACCTTACCAAATGTTTTTTTTCTGGAAAACTCTCGAAGATGCATTTCTTCAGGCATTATTAGACATTTTGCATGTGTATTTTTGGAGTTATGTTTCAAAAACTGTCATTTTGAGTGTGACCAATATGAGGCCAGTAAAATCTAATATTTGTATTTGTGATTCTTTCCAAAATACCTGATTCTGCTAAAACTCACATAGATTCAATATTAAAGGCTTTTTAAGACAAATTTCATATTTGATTTTGGAGTTATGATTATAAACCTTTCATATTTAGTATGACAGTTACACTGTTATATTGAATAAAAAAACTAACTTGTGTCTTTGCAAACCTTATAAAATATCATTTTTCTAGTACAACTAACAAAAAAACATATCTCTAGGCATTATTAGCCATTTTGCATGTGTTGTTTAGAAGTTATGTTTGAATACATTTGTATTGCTTTTTTCGCATTATCTCAGGATTCTAAGACTATTATAGTCATATTGAGTAAAAAACTACTTTTTGCATTTGCAAGATTTAAAAAAGCATATGTTTCGAGTAAAACTCCCAAAGATGCATTATTTCAGGCATTATTAGCCATTTTTCATGTGTGGTGTAGGAGTTATGTTTAAATAACTGTCATATTGAGTGTTACAGTATACAGTCATATTGAGTAAAACCTCATTTTTGTATTTGCAAACCATTGAAAAACAACTGTATCTAGTAAAACTCACATGTATTCAATAGCACAGGCATTTTTAGACATTTTGCAGGTTTGGATTATGAATTATGTTAGAATACATTTTTATTGCTTTTTTCGCATTATCTCAGGATTCTAAGTACATTACTGTCAAATTGAGTAACAAATCAAATTTTGTTTTTGCAAACCTTACTAAATGTCTTTTTTTTCAGGAAAACTCTCGAAGATGCATTTCTTCAGGCATTATTAGACATTTTGCATGTGTATTTTTGGAGTTATGTTTCAAAAACTGTCATTTTGAGTGTGACCAATATGAGGCCAGTAAAATCTAATATTTGTATTTGTGATTCTTTCCAAAATACCTGATTCTGCTAAAACTTACATAAATTCAATATTAAAGGCTTTTTAAGACAAATGTCATATTTGGTTTTGGAGTTATCATTATAAACCTTTCATATTTAGTATGACAGTTACACTGTTATATTGAATAAAAAAATTAACTTGTGTCTTTGCAAACCTTACAAAAGATAATTTTTCTAGTACAACTAACCAAAAAACATATCTCTAGGCATTATTAGCCATTTTGCATGTGTTGTTTAGAAGTTATGTGTGAATACATTTTTATTGCTTTTTTCGCATTATCTAAGGATTCCAAGACTATTATAGTCATATTGAGTAAAAAACTACTTTTTGCATTTGCAAGATTTAAAAAAGCACATGTTTCGAGTAAAACTCCCAAAGATGCATTATTTCAGGCATTATTAGCCATTTTTCATGTGTGGTGTAGGAGTTATGTTTAAATAACTGTCATATTGAGTGTTACAGTATACAGTCATATTGAGTAAAACCTCATTTTTGTATTTGCAAACCATTGAAAAACAACTCTATCTAGTAAAACTCACATGTATTCAATATCACAGGCATTTTTAGACATTTTGCAGGTTTGGATTAGGAATTATGTTTGAATACATTTTTATTGCTTTTTTCGCATTATCTCAGGATTCTAAGTACATTACTGTCAAATTGAGTAACAAATCAAATTTTGTTTTTGCAAACCTTACCAAATGTTTTTTTTCTGGAAAACTCTCGAAGATGCATTTCTTCAGGCATTATTAGACATTTTGCATGTGTATTTTTGGAGTTATGTTTCAAAAACTGTCATTTTGAGTGTGACCAATATGAGGCCAGTAAAATCTAATATTTGTATTTGTGATTCTTTCCAAAATACCTGATTCTGCTAAAACTCACATAGATTCAATATTAAAGGCTTTTTAAGACAAATTTCATATTTGATTTTGGAGTTATGATTATAAACCTTTCATATTTAGTATGACAGTTACACTGTTATATTGAATAAAAAAACTAACTTGTGTCTTTGCAAACCTTATAAAATATCATTTTTCTAGTACAACTAACAAAAAAACATATCTCTAGGCATTATTAGCCATTTTGCATGTGTTGTTTAGAAGTTATGTTTGAATACATTTGTATTGCTTTTTTCGCATTATCTCAGGATTCTAAGTACATTACTGTCAAATTGAGTAACGAATCAAATTTTGTTTTTGCAAACCTTACCAAATGTTTTTTTTCTGGAAAACTCTCGAAGATGCATTTCTTCAGGCATTATTAGACATTTTGCATGTGTATTTTTGGAGTTATGTTTAAAAAACTGTCATTTTGAGTGTGACCAATATGAGGCCAGTAAAATCTAATATTTGTATTTGTGATTCTTTCCAAAATACCTGATTCTGCTAAAACTCACATAGATTCAATATTAAAGGCTTTTTAAGACAAATTTCATATATGGTTTTGGAGTTATGATTATAAACCTTTCATATTTAGTATGACAGTTAAACTGTTATATTGAATAAAAAACTAACTTGTGTCTTTGCAAACCTTATAAAAGATCATTTTTCTAGTACAACTAACCAAAAAACATATCTCTAGGCGTTATTAGCCATTTTGCATGTGTTGTTTAGAAGTTATGTTTGAATACATTTTTATTGCTTTTTTCGCATTATCTCAGGATTCTAAGTACATTACTGTCAAATTGAGTAACAAATCAAATTTTGTTTTTGCAAACCTTACCAAATGTCTTTTTTTTCAGGAAAACTCTCGAAGATGCATTTCTTCAGGCATTATTAGACATTTTGAATGTGTATTTTTGGAGTTATGTTTCAAAAACTGTCATTTTGAGTGTGACCAATATGAGGCCAGTAAAATCTAATATTTGTATTTGTGATTCTTTCCAAAATGCCTGATTCTGCTAAAACTTACATAAATTCAATATTAAAGGCTTTTTAAGACAAATGTCATATTTGGTTTTGGAGTTATCATTATAAACCTTTCATATTTAGTATGACAGTTACACTGTTATATTGAATAAAAAAATTAACTTGTGTCTTTGCAAACCTTACAAAAGATCATTTTTCTAGTACAACTAACAACAAAAACATATCTCTAGGCATTATTAGCCATTTTGCATGTGTTGTTTAGAAGTTATGTGTGAATACATTTCTATTGCTTTTTTCGCATTATCTCAGGATTCTAAGACTATTATAGTCATATTGAGTAAAAAACTACTTTTTGCATTTGCAAGATTTAAAAAAGCATATGTTTCGAGTAAAACTCCCAAAGATGCATTATTTCAGGCTTTATTAGCCATTTTTCATGTGTGGTGTAGGAGTTATGTTTCAAAAACTGTCATATTGAGTGTTACAGTATACAGTCATATTGAGTAAAACCTCATTTTTGTATTTGCAAACCATTGAAAAACAACTGTATCTAGTAAAACTCACATGTATTCAATATCACAGGCATTTTTAGACATTTTGCACGTTTGGATTAGGAATTATGTTTGAATACATTTTAATTGCTTTTTTCGCATTATCTCAGGATTCTAAGTACATTACTGTCAAATTGAGTAACAAATCAAATTTTGTTTTTGCAAACCTTACCAAATGTCTTTTTTTTCAGGATAACTCTCGAAGATGCATTTCTTCAGGCATTATTAGACATTTTGAATGTGTATTTTTGGAGTTATGTTTCAAAAACTGTCATTTTGAATGTGACCAATATGAGGCCAGTAAAATCTAATATTTGTATTTGTGATTCTTTCCAAAATACCTGATTCTGCTAAAACTTACATAAATTCAATATTAAAGGCTTTTTAAGACAAATGTCATATTTGGTTTTGAAGTTATCATTATAAACCTTTCATATTTAGTATGACAGTTACACTGTTATATTGAATAAAAAAATTAACTTGTCTTTGCAAACCTTACAAAAGATCATTTTTCTAGTACAACTAACAAAAAAAACACATCTCTAGGCATTATTAACCATTTTGCATGTGTTGTTTAGAAGTTGTGTGAATACATTTTTATTGCTTTTTTCGCATTATCTCAGGATTCTCAGACTATTATAGTCATATTGAGTAAAAAACTACTTTTTGCATTTGCAAGATTTAAAAAAGCATATGTTTCGAGTAAAACTCCCAAAGATGCATTATTTCAGGCATTATTAGCCATTTTTCATGTGTGGTGTAGGAGTTATGATTAAATAACTGTCATATTGAGTGTTACAGTATACAGTCATATTGAGTAAAACCTCATTTTTGTATTTGCAAACCATTGAAAAACAACTGTATCTAGTAAAACTCACATGTATTCAATATCACAGGCATTTTTAGACATTTTGTAGGTTTTGATTAGGAATTATGTTTGAATACATTTTTATTGCTTTTTTGCATTATCTTAGGATTCTAAGTACATTACTGTCAAATTGAGTAAAAAATCAAATTTTGTTTTTGCAAACCTTACCAAATGTTTTTTTCTGGAAAACTCTCGAAGATGCATTTCTTCAGGCATTATTAGACATTTTGCATGTGTATTTTTGGAGTTATGTTTCAAAAACTGTCATTTTGAGTGTGACCAATATGAGGCCAGTAAAATCTAATATTTGTATTTGTGATTCTTTCCAAAATACCTGATTCTGCTAAAACTCACATAGTTTCAATATTAAAGGCTTTTTAAGACAAATTTCATATTTGGTTTTGGAGTTATGATTATAAACCTTTAGTATGACAGTTACACTGTTATATTGAATAAAAAAACTAACTTGTGTCTTTGCAAACCTTATAAAAGATCATTTTTCTAGTACAACTAACAAAAAAACATATCTCTAGGCATTATTAGCCATTTTGCATGTGTTGTTTAGAAGTTATGTTTGAATACATTTTTATTGCTTTTTTCGCATTATCTCAGGATTCTAAGACTATTATAGTCATATTGAGTAAAAAACTACTTTTTGCATTTGCAAGATTTAAAAAAGCATATGTTTCGAGTAAAACTCCCAAAGATGCATTATTTCAGGCATTATTAGCCATTTTTCATGTGTGGTGTAGGAGTTATGTTTAAATAACTGTCATATTGAGTGTTACAGTATACAGTCATATTGAGTAAAACCTCATTTTTGTATTTGCAAACCATTGAAAAACAACTGTATCTAGTAAAACTCACATGTATTCAATATCACAGGCATTTTTAGACATTTTGCACGTTTGGATTAGGAATTATGTTTGAATACATTTTTATTGCTTTTTTCGCATTATCTCAGGATTCTAAGTACATTACTGTCAAATTGAGTAACGAATCAAATTTTGTTTTTGCAAACCTTACCAAATGTTTTTTTTCTGGAAAACTCTCGAAGATGCATTTCTTCAGGCATTATTAGACATTTTGCATGTGTATTTTTGGAGTTATGTTTCAAAAACTGTCATTTTGAGTGTGACCAATATGAGGCCAGTAAAATCTAATATTTGTATTTGTGATTCTTTCCAAAATACCTGATTCTGCTAAAACTCACATAGATTCAATATTAAAGGCTTTTTAAGACAAATTTCATATATGGTTTTGGAGTTATGATTATAAACCTTTCATATTTAGTATGACAGTTAAACTGTTATATTGAATAAAAAACTAACTTGTGTCTTTGCAAACCTTATAAAAGATCATTTTTCTAGTACAACTAACCAAAAAACATATCTCTAGGCGTTATTAGCCATTTTGCATGTGTTGTTTAGAAGTTATGTTTGAATACATTTTTATTGCTTTTTTCGCATTATCTCAGGATTCTAAGTACATTACTGTCAAATTGAGTAACAAATCAAATTTTGTTTTTGCAAACCTTACCAAATGTCTTTTTTTTCAGGAAAACTCTCGAAGATGCATTTCTTCAGGCATTATTAGACATTTTGAATGTGTATTTTTGGAGTTATGTTTCAAAAACTGTCATTTTGAGTGTGACCAATATGAGGCCAGTAAAATCTAATATTTGTATTTGTGATTCTTTCCAAAATACCTGATTCTGCTAAAACTTACATAAATTCAATATTAAAGGCTTTTTAAGACAAATGTCATATTTGGTTTTGGAGTTATCATTATAAACCTTTCATATTTAGTATGACAGTTACACTGTTATATTGAATAAAAAAATTAACTTGTGTCTTTGCAAACCTTACAAAAGATCATTTTTCTAGTACAACTAACAAAAAAAACATATCTCTAGGCATTATTAGCCATTTTGCATGTGTTGTTTAGAAGTTATGTGTGAATACATTTCTATTGCTTTTTTCGCATTATCTCAGGATTCTAAGACTATTATAGTCATATTGAGTAAAAAACTACTTTTTGCATTTGCAAGATTTAAAAAAGCATATGTTTCGAGTAAAACTCCCAAAGATGCATTATTTCAGGCTTTATTAGCCATTTTTCATGTGTGGTGTAGGAGTTATGTTTCAAAAACTGTCATATTGAGTGTTACAGTATACAGTCATATTGAGTAAAACCTCATTTTTGTATTTGCAAACCATTGAAAAACAACTGTATCTAGTAAAACTCACATGTATTCAATATCACAGGCATTTTTAGACATTTTGCACGTTTGGATTAGGAATTATGTTTGAATACATTTTTATTGCTTTTTTCGCATTATCTCAGGATTCTAAGTACATTACTGTCAAATTGAGTAACAAATCAAATTTTGTTTTTGCAAACCTTACCAAATGTCTTTTTTTTCAGGAAAACTCTCGAAGATGCATTTCTTCAGGCATTATTAGACATTTTGAATGTGTATTTTTGGAGTTATGTTTCAAAAACTGTCATTTTGAATGTGACCAATATGAGGCCATTAAAATCTAATATTTGTATTTGTGATTCTTTCCAAAATACCTGATTCTGCTAAAACTTACATAAATTCAATATTAAAGGCTTTTTAAGACAAATGTCATATTTGGTTTTGAAGTTATCATTATAAACCTTTCATATTTAGTATGACAGTTACACTGTTATATTGAATAAAAAAATTAACTTGTCTTTGCAAACCTTACAAAAGATCATTTTTCTAGTACAACTAACAAAAAAAAAACACATCTCTAGGCATTATTAACCATTTTGCATGTGTTGTTTAGAAGTTGTGTGAATACATTTTTATTGCTTTTTTCGCATTATCTCAGGATTCTCAGACTATTATAGTCATATTGAGTAAAAAACTACTTTTTGCATTTGCAAGATTTAAAAAAGCATATGTTTCGAGTAAAACTCCCAAAGATGCATTATTTCAGGCATTATTAGCCATTTTTCATGTGTGGTGTAGGAGTTATGTTTAAATAACTGTCATATTGAGTGTTACAGTATACAGTCATATTGAGTAAAACCTCATTTTTGTATTTGCAAACCATTGAAAAACAACTGTATCTAGTAAAACTCACATGTATTCAATATCACAGGCATTTTTAGACATTTTGTAGGTTTTGATTAGGAATTATGTTTGAATACATTTTTATTGCTTTTTTGCATTATCTTAGGATTCTAAGTACATTACTGTCAAATTGAGTAAAAAATCAAATTTTGTTTTTGCAAACCTTACCAAATGTTTTTTTCTGGAAAACTCTCGAAGATGCATTTCTTCAGGCATTATTAGACATTTTGCATGTGTATTTTTGGAGTTATGTTTCAAAAACTGTCATTTTGAGTGTGACCAATATGAGGCCAGTAAAATCTAATATTTGTATTTGTGATTCTTTCCAAAATACCTGATTCTGCTAAAACTCACATAGATTCAATATTAAAGGCTTTTTAAGACAAATTTCATATTTGGTTTTGGAGTTATGATTATAAACCTTTCATATTTAGTATGACAGTTACACCTTTATATTGAATAAAAAAACTAACTTGTGTCTTTGCAAACCTTATAAAAGATCATTTTTCGAGTACAACTAACAAAAAAACATATCTCTAGGCATTATTAGCCATTTTGCATGTGTTGTTTAGAAGTTATGTTTGAATACATTTTTATTGCTTTTTTCGCATTATCTCAGGATTCTAAGACTATTATAGTCATATTGAGTAAAAAACTACTTTTTGCATTTGCAAGATTTAAAAAAGCATATGTTTCGAGTAAAACTCCCAAAGATGCATTATTTCAGGCATTATTAGCCATTTTTCATGTGTGGTGTAGGAGTTATGTTTAAATAACTGTCATATTGAGTGTTACAGTATACAGTCATATTGAGTAAAACCTCATTTTTGTATTTGCAAACCATTGAAAAACAACTGTATCTAGTAAAACTCACATGTATTCAATATCACAGGCATTTTTAGACATTTTGCACGTTTGGATTAGGAATTATGTTTGAATACATTTTTATTGCTTTTTTCGCATTATCTCAGGATTCTAAGTACATTACTGTCAAATTGAGTAACGAATCAAATTTTGTTTTTGCAAACCTTACCAAATGTTTTTTTTCTGGAAAACTCTCGAAGATGCATTTCTTCAGGCATTATTAGACATTTTGCATGTGTATTTTTGGAGTTATGTTTCAAAAACTGTCATTTTGAGTGTGACCAATATGAGGCCAGTAAAATCTAATATTTGTATTTGTGATTCTTTCCAAAATACCTGATTCTGCTAAAACTCACATAGATTCAATATTAAAGGCTTTTTAAGACAAATTTCATATATGGTTTTGGAGTTATGATTATAAACCTTTCATATTTAGTATGACAGTTAAACTGTTATATTGAATAAAAAACTAACTTGTGTCTTTGCAAACCTTATAAAAGATCATTTTTCTAGTACAACTAACCAAAAAACATATCTCTAGGCGTTATTAGCCATTTTGCATGTGTTGTTTAGAAGTTATGTTTGAATACATTTTTATTGCTTTTTTCGCATTATCTCAGGATTCTAAGTACATTACTGTCAAATTGAGTAACAAATCAAATTTTGTTTTTGCAAACCTTACCAAATGTCTTTTTTTTCAGGAAAACTCTCGAAGATGCATTTCTTCAGGCATTATTAGACATTTTGAATGTGTATTTTTGGAGTTATGTTTCAAAAACTGTCATTTTGAGTGTGACCAATATGAGGCCAGTAAAATCTAATATTTGTATTTGTGATTCTTTCCAAAATACCTGATTCTGCTAAAACTTACATAAATTCAATATTAAAGGCTTTTTAAGACAAATGTCATATTTGGTTTTGGAGTTATCATTATAAACCTTTCATATTTAGTATGACAGTTACACTGTTATATTGAATAAAAAAATTAACTTGTGTCTTTGCAAACCTTACAAAAGATCATTTTTCTAGTACAACTAACAAAAAAAACATATCTCTAGGCATTATTAGCCATTTTGCATGTGTTGTTTAGAAGTTATGTGTGAATACATTTCTATTGCTTTTTTCGCATTATCTCAGGATTCTAAGACTATTATAGTCATATTGAGTAAAAAACTACTTTTTGCATTTGCAAGATTTAAAAAAGCATATGTTTCGAGTAAAACTCCCAAAGATGCATTATTTCAGGCTTTATTAGCCATTTTTCATGTGTGGTGTAGGAGTTATGTTTCAAAAACTGTCATATTGAGTGTTACAGTATACAGTCATATTGAGTAAAACCTCATTTTTGTATTTGCAAACCATTGAAAAACAACTGTATCTAGTAAAACTCACATGTATTCAATATCACAGGCATTTTTAGACATTTTGCACGTTTGGATTAGGAATTATGTTTGAATACATTTTTATTGCTTTTTTCGCATTATCTCAGGATTCTAAGTACATTACTGTCAAATTGAGTAACAAATCAAATTTTGTTTTTGCAAACCTTACCAAATGTCTTTTTTTTCAGGAAAACTCTCGAAGATGCATTTCTTCAGGCATTATTAGACATTTTGAATGTGTATTTTTGGAGTTATGTTTCAAAAACTGTCATTTTGAATGTGACCAATATGAGGCCATTAAAATCTAATATTTGTATTTGTGATTCTTTCCAAAATACCTGATTCTGCTAAAACTTACATAAATTCAATATTAAAGGCTTTTTAAGACAAATGTCATATTTGGTTTTGAAGTTATCATTATAAACCTTTCATATTTAGTATGACAGTTACACTGTTATATTGAATAAAAAAATTAACTTGTCTTTGCAAACCTTACAAAAGATCATTTTTCTAGTACAACTAACAAAAAAAAAACACATCTCTAGGCATTATTAACCATTTTGCATGTGTTGTTTAGAAGTTGTGTGAATACATTTTTATTGCTTTTTTCGCATTATCTCAGGATTCTCAGACTATTATAGTCATATTGAGTAAAAAACTACTTTTTGCATTTGCAAGATTTAAAAAAGCATATGTTTCGAGTAAAACTCCCAAAGAGGCATTATTTCAGGCATTATTAGCCATTTTTCATGTGTGGTGTAGGAGTTATGTTTAAATAACTGTCATATTGAGTGTTACAGTATACAGTCATATTGAGTAAAACCTCATTTTTGTATTTGCAAACCATTGAAAAACAACTGTATCTAGTAAAACTCACATGTATTCAATATCACAGGCATTTTTAGACATTTTGTAGGTTTTGATTAGGAATTATGTTTGAATACATTTTTATTGCTTTTTTGCATTATCTTAGGATTCTAAGTACATTACTGTCAAATTGAGTAAAAAATCAAATTTTGTTTTTGCAAACCTTACCAAATGTTTTTTTCTGGAAAACTCTCGAAGATGCATTTCTTCAGGCATTATTAGACATTTTGCATGTGTATTTTTGGAGTTATGTTTCAAAAACTGTCATTTTGAGTGTGACCAATATGAGGCCAGTAAAATCTAATATTTGTATTTGTGATTCTTTCCAAAATACCTGATTCTGCTAAAACTCACATAGATTCAATATTAAAGGCTTTTTAAGACAAATTTCATATTTGGTTTTGGAGTTATGATTATAAACCTTTCATATTTAGTATGACAGTTACACTGTTATATTGAATAAAAAAACTAACTTGTGTCTTTGCAAACCTTATAAAAGATCATTTTTCTAGTACAACTAACAAAAAAACATATCTCTAGGCATTATTAGCCATTTTGCATGTGTTGTTTAGAAGTTATGTTTGAATACATTTTTATTGCTTTTTTCGCATTATCTCAGGATTCTAAGACTATTATAGTCATATTGAGTAAAAAACTACTTTTTGCATTTGCAAGATTTAAAAAAGCATATGTTTCGAGTAAAACTCCCAAAGATGCATTATTTCATGCATTATTAGCCATTTTTCATGTGTGGTGTAGGAGTTATGTTTAAATAACTGTCATATTGAGTGTTACAGTATACAGTCATATTGAGTAAAACCTCATTTTTGTATTTGCAAACCATAGAAAAACAACTGTATCTAGTAAAACTCACATGTATTCAATATCACAGGCCTTTTTAGACATTTTGCAGGTTTGGATTAGGAATTATGTTTGAATACATTTTTATTGCTTTTTTCGCATTATCTCAGGATTCTAAGTACATTACTGTCAAATTGAGGAACGAATCAAATTTTGTTTTTGCAAACCTTACCAAATGTTTTTTTTCTGGAAAACTCTCGAAGATGCATTTCTTCAGGCATTATTAGACATTCTGCATGTGTATTTTTGGAGTTATGTTTAAAAAACTGTCATTTTGAGGGTGACCAATATGAGGCCGGTAAAATCTAATATTTGTATTTGTGATTCTTTCCAAAATACCTGATTCTGCTAAAACTCACATAGATTCAATATTAAAGGCTTTTTAAGACAAATTTCATATTTGGTTTTGGAGTTATGATTATAAACCTTTCATATTTAGTATGACAGTTACACTGTTATATTGAATAAAAAAAATAACTTGTGTCTTTGCAAACCTTATAAAAGATCATTTTTCTAGTACAACTAACAAAAAAACATATCTCTAGGCATTATTAGCCATTTTGCATGTGTTGTTTAGAAGTTATGTTTGAATACATTTTTATTGCTTTTTTCGCATTATCTCAGGATTCTAAGACTATTATAGTCATATTGAGTAAAAAACTACTTTTTGCATTTGCAAGATTTAAAAAAGCATATGTTTCGAGTAAAACTCCCAAAGATGCATTATTTCATGCATTATTAGCCATTTTTCATGTGTGGTGTAGGAGTTATGTTTAAATAACTGTCATATTGAGTGTTACAGTATACAGTCATATTGAGTAAAACCTAATTTTTGTATTTGCAAACCATAGAAAAACAACTGTATCTAGTAAAACTCACATGTATTCAATATCACAGGCATTTTTAGACATTTTGCAGGTTTGGATTAGGAATTATGTTTGAATACATTTTTATTGCTTTTTTCGCATTATCTCAGGATTCTAAGTACATTACTGTCAAATTGAGTAACAAATCAAATTTTGTTTTTGCAAACCTTACCAAATGTCTTTTTTTTCAGAAAAACTCTTTAAGATGCATTTCTTCAGGCATTATTAGACATTTTGCATGTGTATTTTTGGAGTTATGTTTCAAAAACTGTCATTTTGAGTGTGATCAATATGAGGCCAGTAAAATCTAATATTTGTATTTGTGATTCTTTCCAAAATACCTGATTCTGCTAAAACTTACATAAATTCAATATTAAAGGCTTTTTAAGACAAATGTCATATTTGGTTTTGGAGTTATCATTATAAACCTTTCATATTCAGTATGACAGTTACACTGTTATATTGAATAAAAAAAATAACTTGTGTCTTTGCAAACCTTACAAAAGATCATTTTTCTAGTACAACTAACAAAAAACATATCTCTAGGCATTATTAGCCATTTTGCATGTGTTGTTTAGAAGTTATGTGTGAATACATTTTTATTGCTTTTTTCGCATTATCTCAGGATTCTAAGACTATTATAGTCATATTGAGTAAAAAACGACTTTTTGCATTTGCAAGATTTAAAAAAGCATACTTTTCGAGTAAAACTCCCAAAGATGCATTATTTCAGGCATTATTAGCCATTTTTCATGTGTGGTGTAGGAGTTATGTTTAAATAACTGTCATATTGAGTGTTACAGTATACAGTCATATTGAGTAAAACCTCATTTTTGTATTTGCAAACCATTGAAAAACAACTGTATCTAGTAAAACTCACATGTATTCAATATCACAGGCATTTTTAGACATTTTGCAGGTTTTGATTAGGAATTATGTTTGAATACATTTTTATTGCTTTTTTGCATTATCTCAGGATTCTAAGTACATTACTGTCAAATTGAGTAACAAATCAAATTTTGTTTTTGCAAACCTTACCAAATGTTTTTTTCTGGAAAACTCTCGAAGATGCATTTCTTCAGGCATTATTAGACATTTTGCATGTGTATTTTTGGAGTTATGTTTCAAAAACTGTCATTTTGAGTGTGACCAATATGAGGCCAGTAAAATCTAATATTTGTATTTGTGATTCTTTCCAAAATACCTGATTCTGCTAAAACTCACATAGATTCAATATTAAAGGCTTTTTAAGACAAATTTCATATTTGGTTTTGGAGTTATGATTATAAACCTTTCATATTTAGTATGACAGTTACACTGTTATATTGAATAAAAAAACTAACTTGTGTCTTTGCAAACCTTATAAAAGATCATTTTTCTAGTAAAACTAACAAAAAAAACATATCTCTAGGCATTATTAGCCATTTTGCATGTGTTGTTTAGAAGTTATGTTTGAATACATTTTTTATTGCTTTTTTTGCATTATCTCAGGATTCTAAGACTATTATAGTCATATTGAGTAAAAAACTACTTTTTGCATTTGCAAGATTTAAAAAAGCATATGTTTCGAGTAAAACTCCCAAAGATGCATTATTTCATGCATTATTAGCCATTTTTCATGTGTGGTGTAGGAGTTATGTTTAAATAACTGTCATATTGAGTGTTACAGTATACAGTCATATTGAGTAAAACCTCATTTTTGTATTTGCAAACCATAGAAAAACAACTGTATCTAGTAAAAATCACATGTATTCAATATCACAGGCATTTTTAGACATTTTGCAGGTTCGGATTAAGAATTATGTTTGAATACATTTTTATTGCTTTTTTCGCATTATCTCAGGATTCTAAGTACATTACTGTCAAATTGAGTAACAAATCAAATTTTGTTTTTGCAAACCTTACCAAATGTCTTTTTTTTCAGGAAAACTCTCGAAGATGCATTTCTTCAGGCATTATTAGACATTTTGCATGTGTATTTTTGGAGTTATGTTTCAAAAACTGTCATTTTGAGTGTGACCAATATGAGGCCAGTAAAATCTAATATTTGTATTTGTGATTCTTTCCAAAATACCTGATTGTGCTAAAACTTACATAGATTCAATATTAAAGGCTTTTTAAGACAAATGTCATATTTGGTTTTGGAGTTATCATTATAAACCGTTCATATTTAGTATGACAGTTGCCAAATAAAATGTTGTTTTTAAAAACCTCACCAAATGTTTTTTTTTTTTTCAGGAAAACTCTCAAAGATGCATTTCTTCAGGCATTATTAGACATTTTGCATGTGTATTTTAGGAGTTATGTTTCAAAAACTGTCATTTTGAGTTTGACCAATATGAGGCCAGTAAAACCAAATTTTTGTATTTGTGAACTTTTCCAAAATACCCGATTCTGCTAAAACTCACATAAATTCAATATTACAGGCTTTTTTAGACAAATTGCACGTTTGGATTAGGAATTATGTTTGAATACATTTTTATTGCTCTTTTTGCATTATCTCAGGATTTTAAGTACATTACTGTCATATTGGGTAAAACATTCGTTTTTGTTTTTGCAAACCTTACAAAAGGTTTTTTTCCCAGTAAAACTCACAAATATACTTTTCTTCAGGCATTTTTTTGTAATTTTGCATGTGTATTTTTGGAGATATGGTTCAAAAACTGTCTTATTGAGTGTGACCAATGTGAGGCCAGTAAAACCAAATTTTTGTATTTGTGAACCTTTCCAAAATACCTAATTCAGGTAAAACTCACATAAAGTCAATATTACAGGCTTTTTTAGACAGATTTCATGTTTGGTTTTGGAGTTATGTTTATGAACCTTTCATATTTAGTATGACAGTGATACTGTTATATCGAATAAAAAAAACAAACTTGTATCTTTGAAAACACTGTAAAAATATATTCTGTAAAAAAACGGTCATTTACTGGCAGCTACGGCTGCCAAACAAAAATCATAAAATTAAAGTAAAACATTGTAAACCAAATAATGATCAAAAACATTATATTTACAGAAATTTTCATGAAATGTTTTGGGGAGAAATATCGAATTTTTACAGATTTTTACAAAATTATTACGATCAACCACCTTTAATAAAGTGACGATGCAAACAGTTCTGCAGAAAAATACCTTTATTCTAAAGAGTTTTTCCAAAGTATTACGATCAATCACCTTTAGTGAAGTGACAATGCTGGCGGTTCCACAGAAAAATACCGTTGTTTAATAGATTTTTTCTGAATTGTTAGGATCAGGGGTGTCTCATTCACTTTACCGGTGGGCCACTGGAGGCAGGAAATTGATACAAAGTGGGTTAACCTTGCATGAATCGCTATCCCAACCATGCAACGTACTTATCAATCCCACCATTTCACCCCGAGAATTTCACTACCCTCATATTGGATTGACTCAAAGCTTGGCCGGGCGAATATGACAAGTAGTACCGCGGTGGGCTTTTTTGTACGCTCATTCATCAAATCATAAGCGTGCCAATTGAGGCATGTGATGTGCACGGTATTGTTGTGCATATGATGGTGACTGCAAGATATACTTGGTCAACAGCCACACAGGTCACACTGACGGTGGCTGCACAAACAACTTTAACACTGTTACAAATATGCACCACACTGTGAACTCACATTGAACAAGAATGATAAACACATTTCAGGAAAACATCCCCACTGTAATAAAACATAAACACAACATAACAAATACCCACAAAACCATGCAGCGCTATCTTTTCCGGGCTACATCCCCGCTACCACCCAACCCCGCGCCCCAAAACATCACCGCCCTCCTCCGTTCGTTGGTTGAGGTGGGCGGGTTTAGGTGGTGGGGGTGTGTATTGTAACACATGGAATTCTGGGTATTGTTTCTGTTGCGTTAATGTTGTGTTACGGTGAAGATGTTCTCCTGAAATGTGTTTGTCATTCTTGTTTGATGTGGCTCCACAATGTGGCGCATATTTGTAACATTGTTAAAGTCGTTTGTACGGCCACCGTCAGTGTGATCTGTAAGGCTGTTGACTGATGATTAAGTATGTCTTGCAGTCATTCATGTATGTCATATTACAGGGAAACACATGTAATTGTTAGTTTGAGCATAAACCTTTTATAAGAGGCTACATATATTTTTCGCCTTGAAAGTGAAAATTCACATAAATATTTAAAAAAATTGATTTACCTTAAAATTACATATAAAATTTTTAGATTGTCAGTATGGACAAATACTTTTATATAACAAGCTACATATTTATATAAAGTTAATTACTGTAATTTTATATGAAATTGAAAGTAATTTGAGAAAACAGAAAATAATATGTATAATTAATTTGGTATTTTCCTGTAAAAAAATAGGAATATACATAGTTCGTCATTACTGGTATATTATTCAAAATAACAGGCGGTTTGTTTATTTACAGATAATGTCTTCAATTCTACAGTTTTATAACCTATCTAAAAAAATGGAAAAATTACAGTAGAAATTTAGAGTAAACTAACCATAAAAATTTGATTTTTTTTTTTTTTACAGTGAACCCTACAAAAGATAATTTTTCTACTACAACTAACAAAGATACACATCTCTAGGCATTATTAGCCGTTTTGCATGTGTTGTTTAAAAGTTGTGTTTGAAAACATTTTATTGTTTTTTTCGCATTATCTCAGGATTCCAAGAACATTATTGTCATATTGAGTAAAACAACAATTTTTTGCATTGCAATGATTTAAAAAAGCAATCGTTTCGAGTAAAACTCCCAAAGATGCATTATTTCAGGCATTATTAGTCATGTGTGGTGTAGGAGTTATGTTTAAATAACTGTCATATTGAGTGTTACAGTATACAGTCATATTGAGTAAAACCTAATTTTTGGATTTGCAAACCATAGAAAATCAACTGTATCTAGTAAAACTCACATGTATTAAATATCACAGGCATTTTTAGACATTTTGCACGTTTGGATTAGGAATTATGTTGGAATACATTTTTATTGCTCTTTTTGCATTATCTCAGGATTTTAAGTACATTACTGTCAAATTGGGTAAAACATTTCTTTTTGTTTTTGCAACCCTTACAAAATGTTTTTTTTTATCCAGTAAAACTCACAAAGATACATTTCTTCAGGCATTTTTTTGTAATTTTGCATGTGTATTTTTGGAGATAGGGTTCAAAAACTGTCTTATTGAGTGTGACCAATGTGAGGCCAGTAAAACCACATTTTTGTATTTGTGAACCTTTCCAAAATACCTAATTCAGGTAAAACTCACATAAAGTCAATATTACTGGCTTTTTTAGACAGATTTCATGTTTGGTTTTGGAGTTATGTTTATTAACCTTTCATATTTAGTATGACAGTTTTACTGTTATATTGAATAAAAAAAACTAACACTTATCTTTGCAAACACTGTAAAAATAAATTTTGTAAAAAAACGGTCATTTACTGGCAGCTACGGCTGCCAAACAAAAACCATAAAACTAAAGTAAAACATTGTAAACCAAATAATGATCAAAAATATTATATTTACAGAAATTTTCATGAAACGTTTTGGGGTGAAATATCATAATTTTACAGATTTTTACTAAATTATTAAGATCAACCACCTTTAATAAAGTGACGATGCAAACAGTTCTGCAGAAAAATACTTTTATTCTAAAGAGTTTTTCCAAATTATTACGATCAACCACTTTTAGTGAAGTGACAATGCTGGCGGTTCCACAGAAAAATACCATTGTTTTACAAATTTTTTCTGAATTGTTAGGATCAGGGGTGTCTCATTGACTTTAGTGGGGGGCCACTGGATGCAAGAGCTTGATGCAAAGTGGATTCACCTTGCATGAATGGCTACCCCACCCTAGCAACATACTTACCGACTCTACCATTTCACTGTGAGAATTTTACTGACCCTCATGACCAAAGTCTGGCCGGGTGACTTTTTATACGCTCATTCACCAAATCATCAGCATGCCTACTGATGAGTGTGATGTGCATGATATTGTCATGCATGTGATAGAGACTGCAAGACATACTTGGTCAACAGCCACACAGGTCACACTGCTGGTGGCTGTACAAACAACTTTAACACTGTTACAAAATACGCACCACACTGTGAATCCACATCGAACAAGAATGATAAACACATTTCAGGAAAACATCCTCACTGTAACAAAACATAAACACAACATAACATAACAAATATTCACAAGCCCATGCAACGCTGACTCTTCCGGGCTACACCCCTGCTACCACCCAACCCCGCGCCCCAAAACATCACCGCCCCCCTCCGTGCGTTGGTTGAGGTGGGCGGGGTTAGGTGGTGGGGGTGTATATTGTAACACATGGAATTCTGGGTATTGTTTCTGTTGTGTTAATGTTGTGTTACGGTGAAGATGTTCTCCTGAAATGTGTTTGTCATTCTTGTTTGATGTGTCTCCACAATGTGGCGCATATTTGTAACATTGTTAAAGTTGTTTGTACGGCCACCTTCAGTGTGATCTGTAAGGCTGTTGACTGTTGATTAAGTATGTCTTGCAGTCATTCATGTATGTCATATTACAGGGAAAAAAATGTAAATGTTAGTTTGAGCCTAAACCTTTTATAAGAGGCTACATATATTTTTTGCCTTGAATGTGAAAATACACATAAATATTAAAAACAATTAATTTACCTTAAAACTACATTAACATTACAAAACATTTCTTTTTGTTTTTGCAAACCTTACAAAATGTTTTTTTTTTTCAGTAAAACTCACAAAGATACATTTCTTCAGGCATTTTTTTGTAATTTTGCATGTGTATTTTTGGAGATATGGTTAAAAAACTGTCTTATTCAGTGTGACCAATGTGTGGCCAGTAAAACCAAATTTTTGTATTTGTGAACCTTTCCAAAATACCTAATTCAGGTAAAACTCACATAAAGTCAATATTACAGGCTTTTTTAGACAGATTTCATGTTTGGTTTTGGAGTTATGTTTATGAACCTTTCACATTTATTATGACAGCTATACTGTTATATTAAATTTTTAAAAAATTGTATCTTTGCAAACACTGTAAAAATTAATTCTGTAAAAAAAACGGTCATTTACTGGCAGCTACGGCTGCCAAACAAAAACCATAAAATTAAAGTAAAACATTGTAAACCAAATAATGATCAAAAACATTATATTTACAGAAATTTTCATGAAACGTTTAAGGGAGAAATATCGTAATTTTACAGATTTTTACCAAATTATTAAGATCAACCACCTTTAATAAAGCAAAGATGCAAACAGTTCCGCAGAAAAAAAAACCTTTATTCTTCAGAGTTTTTCCTAATTATTACGATCAACCACCTTTAGTGAAGTGACAATGCTGGCGGTTCCACAGAAAAATACCATTGTTTAACAGATTTTTTCAGAATTGTTAGGAACAGGGGTGTCTCATTGACTTTAGCGGGGGGCCACTGGATGCAGGAAATTGATACAAAGTGGGTTAACCTTGCATTAATGGCTATCCCACCCTAGCGACATACTTACCATTCCTATCACTTCAACACGAGAATTTCACTGACCCTCATGTAGGGTTGACTCATGGAATTCTGGGTAATACCGTGGTGGGTTTTATTGAACGCTTTGGTCACACTCAAAATGACAGTTTTTGAAACATAACTCCAAAAATACACATGCAAAATGTCTAATAATTCCTGAAGAAATGCATCTTCGAGAGTTTTCCTGAAAAAAAAAAACATTTGGTAAGGTTTGCAAAAACAAAATTTGATTTGTTACTCAATTTGACAGTAATGTACTTAGAATCCTGAGATAATGCAAAAAAACCAATAAAAATGTATTCCAACATAATTCCTAATCCAAACGTGCAAAATGTCTAAAAATGCCTGTGATATTGAATACATGTGAGTTTTACTAGATACAGTTGTTTTTCTATGGTATGCAAATACAAAAATGAGGTTTTACTCAATATGACTGTATACTGTAACACTCAATATGACAGTTATTTAAACATAACTCATACACCACACATGAAAAATGTCTAATAATGCCTGAAATAATGCATCTTTGGGAGTTTTACTCGAAACATATGCTTTTTTAAATCTTGCAAGTGCAAAAAGTAGTGTTTTACTCAATGTGACTATAATAGTCTTACAATCCTGAGATAATGCGAAAAAAGCAATAAAAATGTATTCAAACATAACTTCTAAACAACACATGCAAAATGGCTAATAATTCCTAGAGATATGTTTTTTGGTTAGTTGTACTAGAAAAATGATCTTTTGTAAGGTTTGCAAAGACATAAGTTCGTTTTTTTATTCAATATAACAGTGTAACTTTCATACTAAATATGAAAGGTTTATAATCATAACTCCAAAACCAAATATGAAATTTGTCTTTAAGAGCCTTTAATATTGAATTAATGTAAGTTTTACCAGAATCAGGTATTTTGGAAAGAATCACAAATACAAATATTAGATTTTACTGGCCTCATATTGGTCACACTCAAAATGACCGTTTTTGAAACATAACTCCAAAAATACACATGCAAAATGTCTAATAATTCCTGAAGAAATGCATCTTCGAGAGTTTTCCTGAAAAAAAAAACATTTGGTAAGGTTTGCAAAAACAAAATTTGATTTGTTACTCAATTTGACAGTAATTTACTTAGAATCCTGAGATAATGCGAAAAAAGCAAAAAAAATGTATTCCAACATAATTCCTAATCCAAACGTGCAAAATGTCTAAAAATGCCTGTGATATTGAATACATGTGAGTTTTACTAGATACAGTTGTTTTTCTATGGTTTGCAAATACAAAAATGAGGTTTTACTCAATATGACTGTATACTGTAACACTCAATATGACAGTTATTTAAACATAACTCCTACACCACACATGAAAAATGTCTAATAATGCCTGAAATAATGCATCTTTGGGAGTTTTACTCCAAACATATGCTTTTTTAAATCTTGCAAGTGCAAAAAGTAGTGTTTTACTCAATGTGACTATAATAGTCTTAGAATCCTGAGATAATGCGAAAAAAGCAATAAAAATGTATTCAAACATAACTTCTAAACAACACATGCAAAATGGCTAATAATGCCTAGAGATATGTTTTTTGGTTAGTTGTACTTGAAAAATGATCTTTTGTAAGGTTTGCAAAGACACAGGTTAGTTTTTTTATTCAATATAACAGTGTAACTTTCATACTAAATATGAAAGGTGTATAATCATAACTCCAAAACCAAATATGAAATTTGTCTTAAAAAGCCTTTAATATTGAATTTATGTAAGTTTTAGCAGAATCAGGTATTTTGGAAAGAATCACAAATACAAATATTGGATTTTACTGGCCTCATATTGGTCACACTCAAAATGACAGTTTTTGAAACATAACTCCAAAAATACACATGCAAAATGTTTAATAATTCCTGAAGAAATGCATCTTCAAGAGTTTTCCTGAAAAAAAACATTTGGTAAGGTTTGCAAAAACAAAATTTGATTTGATACTCAATTTGACAGTAATGTACTTAGAATCCTGAGATAATGCGAAAAAAGCAATAAAAATGTATTCCAACATAATTCCTAATCCAAACGTGCAAAATGTCTAAAAATGCCTGTGATATTGAATACATGTGAGTTTCACTAGATACAGTTGTTTTTCTATGGTTTCCAAATACAAAAATGAGGTTTTACTCAATATGACTGTATAATGTAACACTCAATATGACAGTTATTTAAACATAACTCGTACACCACACATGAAAAATGTCTAATAATGCCTGAAATAATGCATCTTTGGGAGTTTTACTCGAAAAATATGCTTTTTTAAATCTTGCAAGTGCAAAAAGTAGTGTTTTACTCAATGTGACTATAATAGTCTTAGAATCCTGAGATAATGCGAAAAAAGCAATAAAAATGTATTCAAACATAACTTCTAAACAACACATGCAAAATGGCTAATAATGCCTAGAGATATGTTTTTTTGTTAGTTGTACTAGAAAAATGATCTTTTGTAAGGTTTGCAAAGACACAAGTTAGTTTTTTTATTCAATATAACAGTGGAACTGTCATACTAAATATGAAAGGTTTATAATCATAACTCCAAAACCAAATATGAAATTTGTCTTTAAGAGCCTTTAATATTGAATTTATGTAAGTTTTAACAGAATCAGGTATTTTGGAAAGAATCACAAATACAAATATTAGATTTTACTGGCCTCATATTGGTCACACTCAAAATGACATTTTTTGAAACATAACTCCAAAAATACACATGCAAAATGTCTAATAATTCCTGAAGAAATGCATCTTCGAGAGTTTTCCTGAAAAAAAAACATTTGGTAAGGTTTGCAAAAAAAAAAATGTATTTGTTACTCAATTTGACAGTCATGTACTTAGAATCCTGAGATAATGCGAAAAAAGCAATAAAAATGTATTCCAACATAATTCCTAATCCAAACGTGCAAAATGTCTAAAAATGCCTGTGATATTGAATACATGTGAGTTTTACTAGATACAGTATTTTTTCTATGGTTTGCAAATACAAAAATGAGGTTTTACTCAATATGACTGTATACTGTAACACTCAATATGACAGTTATTTAAACATAACTCCTACACCACACATGAAAAATGGCTAATAATGCCTGAAATAATGCATCTTTGGGAGTTTTACTCGAAACCTATGCTTTTTTAAATCTTGCAAATGCAAAAAGTAGTTGTTTACTCAATATGACTATAATAGTCTGAGAATCCTGAGATAATGCGAAAAAAGCAATAAAATGTATTCAAACATAACTTCTAAACAACACATGCAAAATGGCTAATAATAGCTAGAGATATGTTTTTTTGTTAGTTGTACTAGAAAAATGATCTTTTGTAAGGTTTGCAAAGACACAAGTTAGTTTTTTTTATTCAATATAACAGTGTAACAGTCATACTAAATATGAAAGGTTTATAATCATAACTCCAAAGCCAAATATGAAATTTGTCTTAAAAAGCCTTTAATATTGAATTATATGTAAGTTTTAGAAGAATCAGGTATTTTGGAAAGAATCACAAATACAAATATTAGATTTTACTGGCCTCATATTGGTCACACTCAAAATGACAGTTTTTGAAACATAACTCCAAAAATACACATGCAAAATGTCTAATAATTCCTGAAGAAATGCATCTTCGAGAGTTTTCCTGAAAAAAAAAACATTTGGTAAGGTTTGCAAAAAAAAAAATTTATTTGTTACTCAATTTGACAGTAATGTACTTAGAATCCTGAGATAATGCGAAAAAAGCAATAAAAATGTATTCCAACATAATTCCTAATCCAAACGTGCAAAATGTCTAAAAATGCCTGTGATATTGAATACATGTGTGTTTTACTAGATACAGTTGTTTTTCTATGGTTTGCAAATACAAAAATGAGGTTTTACTCAATATGACTGTATACTGTAACACTCAATATGACAGTTATTTAAACATAACTCCTACACCACACATGAAAAATGGCTAATAATGCCTGAAATAATGCATCTTTGGGAGTTTTACTCGAAACATATGCTTTTTTAAATCTTGCAAATGCAAAAAGTAGTGTTTTACTCAATATGACTATAATAGTCTGAGAATCCTGAGATAATGCGAAAAAAGCAATAAAATGTATTCAAACATAACTTCTAAACAACACATGCAAAATGGCTAATAATAGCTAGAGATATGTTTTTTTGTTAGTTGTACTAGAAAAATGATCTTTTGTAAGGTTTGCAAAGACACAAGTTAGTTTTTTTTATTCAATATAACAGTGTAACAGTCATACTAAATATGAAAGGTTTATAATCATAACTCCAAAACCATATATGAAATTTGTCTTAAAAAGCCTTTAATATTGAATTTATGTAAGTTTTACCAGAATCAGGTATTTTGGAAAGAATCACAAATACATATAATAGATTTTACTGGCTTCATATTGGTCACACTCAAAATGACAGTTTTTGAAGCATAACTCCAAAAATACACATGCAAAATGTCTAATGATGCCTTAAAAAATGCATCTTCAAGAGTTTTCCTGAAAAAAAAACATTTGGTAAGGTTTGCAAAAACAAAATTTGATTTGATACTCAATTTGACAGTAATGTACTTAGAATCCTGAGATAATGCGAAAAAAGCAATAAAAATGTATTCCAACATACTTCCTAATCCAAACGTGCAAAATGTCTAAAAATGCCTGTGATATTGAATACATGTGAGTTTTACTAGATACAGTTGTTTTTCTATGGTTTGCAAATACAAAAATGAGGTTTTACTCAATATGACTGTATACTGTAACACTCAATATGACAGTTATTTAAACATAACTCCTACACCACACATGAAAAATGTCTAATAATGCCTGAAATAATGCATCTTTGGGAGTTTTACTCGAAACATATGCTTTTTTAAATCTTGCAAGTGCAAAAAGTAGTGTTTTACTCAATGTGACTATAATAGTCTTAGAATCCTGAGATAATGCGAAAAAAGCAATAAAAATGTATTCAAACATAACTTCTAAACAACACATGCAAAATGGCTAATAATGCCTAGAGATATGTTTTTTGGTTAGTTGTACTTGAAAAATGATCTTTTGTAAGGTTTGCAAAGACACAGGTTAGTTTTTTTATTCAATATAACAGTGTAACTTTCATACTAAATATGAAAGGTGTATAATCATAACTCCAAAACCAAATATGAAATGTGTCTTAAAAAGCCTTTAATATTGAATTTATGTAAGTTTTAGCAGAATCAGGTATTTTGGAAAGAATCACAAATACAAATATTGGATTTTACTGGCCTCATATTGGTCACACTCAAAATGACAGTTTTTGAAACATAACTCCAAAAATACACATGCAAAATGTCTAATAATTCCTGAAGAAATGCATCTTCAAGAGTTTTCCTGAAAAAAAACATTTGGTAAGGTTTGCAAAAACAAAATTTGATTTGATACTCAATTTGACAGTAATGTACTTAGAATCCTGAGATAATGCGAAAAAAGCAATAAAAATGTATTCCAACATAATTCCTAATCCAAACGTGCAAAATGTCTAAAAATGCCTGTGATATTGAATACATGTGAGTTTTACTAGATACAGTTGTTTTTCTATGGTTTGCAAATACAAAAATGAGGTTTTACTCAATATGACTGTATAATGTAACACTCAATATGACAGTTATTTAAACATAACTCGTACACCACACATGAAAAATGTCTAATAATGCCTGAAATAATGCATCTTTGGGAGTTTTACTCGAAAAATATGCTTTTTTAAATCTTGCAAGTGCAAAAAGTAGTGTTTTACTCAATGTGACTATAATAGTCTTAGAATCCTGAGATAATGCGAAAAAAGCAATAAAAATGTATTCAAACATAACTTCTAAACAACACATGCAAAATGGCTAATAATGCCTAGAGATATGTTTTTTTGTTAGTTGTACTAGAAAAATGATCTTTTGTAAGGTTTGCAAAGACACAAGTTAGTTTTTTTATTCAATATAACAGTGGAACTGTCATACTAAATATGAAAGGTTTATAATCATAACTCCAAAACCAAATATGAAATTTGTCTTTAAGAGCCTTTAATATTGAATTTATGTAAGTTTTAACAGAATCAGGTATTTTGGAAAGAATCACAAATACAAATATTAGATTTTACTGGCCTCATATTGGTCACACTCAAAATGACATTTTTTGAAACATAACTCCAAAAATACACATGCAAAATGTCTAATAATTCCTGAAGAAATGCATCTTCGAGAGTTTTCCTGAAAAAAAAACATTTGGTAAGGTTTGCAAAAAAAAAAATGTATTTGTTACTCAATTTGACAGTCATGTACTTAGAATCCTGAGATAATGCGAAAAAAGCAATAAAAATGTATTCCAACATAATTCCTAATCCAAACGTGCAAAATGTCTAAAAATGCCTGTGATATTGAATACATGTGAGTTTTACTAGATACAGTATTTTTTCTATGGTTTGCAAATACAAAAATGAGGTTTTACTCAATATGACTGTATACTGTAACACTCAATATGACAGTTATTTAAACATAACTCCTACACCACACATGAAAAATGGCTAATAATGCCTGAAATAATGCATCTTTGGGAGTTTTACTCGAAACCTATGCTTTTTTAAATCTTGCAAATGCAAAAAGTAGTTGTTTACTCAATATGACTATATTAGTCTGAGAATCCTGAGATAATGCGAAAAAAGCAATAAAATGTATTCAAACATAACTTCTAAACAACACATGCAAAATGGCTAATAATAGCTAGAGATATGTTTTTTTGTTAGTTGTACTAGAAAAATGATCTTTTGTAAGGTTTGCAAAGACACAAGTTAGTTTTTTTTATTCAATATAACAGTGTAACAGTCATACTAAATATGAAAGGTTTATAATCATAACTCCAAAGCCAAATATGAAATTTGTCTTAAAAAGCCTTTAATATTGAATTATATGTAAGTTTTAGAAGAATCAGGTATTTTGGAAAGAATCACAAATACAAATATTAGATTTTACTGGCCTCATATTGGTCACACTCAAAATGACAGTTTTTGAAACATAACTCCAAAAATACACATGCAAAATGTCTAATAATTCCTGAAGAAATGCATCTTCGAGAGTTTTCCTGAAAAAAAAAACATTTGGTAAGGTTTGCAAAAAAAAAAATTTATTTGTTACTCAATTTGACAGTAATGTACTTAGAATCCTGAGATAATGCGAAAAAAGCAATAAAAATGTATTCCAACATAATTCCTAATCCAAACGTGCAAAATGTCTAAAAATGCCTGTGATATTGAATACATGTGAGTTTTACTAGATACAGTTGTTTTTCTATGGTTTGCAAACACAAAAATGAGGTTTTACTCAATATGACTGTATACTGTAACACTCAATATGACAGTTATTTAAACATAACTCCTACACCACACATGAAAAATGGCTAATAATGCCTGAAATAATGCATCTTTGGGAGTTTTACTCGAAACATATGCTTTTTTAAATCTTGCAAATGCAAAAAGTAGTTGTTTACTCAATATGACTATAATAGTCTGAGAATCCTGAGATAATGCGAAAAAAGCAATAAAATGTATTCAAACATAACTTCTAAACAACACATGCAAAATGGCTAATAATAGCTAGAGATATGTTTTTTTGTTAGTTGTACTAGAAAAATGATCTTTTGTAAGGTTTGCAAAGACACAAGTTAGTTTTTTTTATTCAATATAACAGTGTAACAGTCATACTAAATATGAAAGGTTTATAATCATAACTCCAAAACCATATATGAAATTTGTCTTAAAAAGCCTTTAATATTGAATTTATGTAAGTTTTACCAGAATCAGGTATTTTGGAAAGAATCACAAATACATATAATAGATTTTACTGGCTTCATATTGGTCACACTCAAAATGACAGTTTTTGAAGCATAACTCCAAAAATACACATGCAAAATGTCTAATGATGCCTTAAAAAATGCATCTTCAAGAGTTTTCCTGAAAAAAAAACATTTGGTAAGGTTTGCAAAAACAAAATTTGATTTGATACTCAATTTGACAGTAATGTACTTAGAATCCTGAGATAATGCGAAAAAAGCAATAAAAATGTATTCCAACATACTTCCTAATCCAAACGTGCAAAATGTCTAAAAATGCCTGTGATATTGAATACATGTGAGTTTTACTAGATACAGTTGTTTTTCTATGGTTTGCAAATACAAAAATGAGGTTTTACTCAATATGACTGTATACTGTAACACTCAATATGACAGTTATTTAAACATAACTCCTACACCACGCATGAAAAATGGCTAATAATGCCTGAAATAATGCATCTTTGGGAGTTTTACTCGAAACATATGCTTTTTTAAATCTTGCAAATGCAAAAAGTAGTTTTTTACTCAATATGACTATAATAGTCTTAGAATCCTGAGATAATGCGAAAAAAGCAATAAAAATGTATTCAAACATAACTTCTAAACAACACATGCAAAATGGCTAATAATGCCTAGAGATATGTTTTTTGGTTAGTTGTACTTGAAAAATGATCTTTTGTAAGGTTTGCAAAGACACAGGTTAGTTTTTTTATTCAATATAACAGTGTAACTTTCATACTAAATATGAAAGGTTTATAATCATAACTCCAAAACCAAATATGAAATGTGTCTTAAAAAGCCTTTAATATTGAATTTATGTAAGTTTTAGCAGAATCAGGTATTTTGGAAAGAATCACAAATACAAATATTAGATTTTACTGGCCTCATATTGGTCGCACTCAAAATGACAGTTTTTGAAACATAACTCCAAAAATACACATGCAAAATGTCTAATAATTCCTGAAGAAATGCATCTTCAAGAGTTTTCCTGAAAAAAAAACATTTGGTAAGGTTTGCAAAAACAAAATTTGATTTGATACTCAATTTGACAGTAATGTACTTAGAATCCTGAGATAATGCGAAAAAAGCAATAAAAATGTATTCCAACAAAATTCCTAATCCAAACGTGCAAAATGTCTAAAAATGCCTGTGATATTGAATACATGTGAGTTTTACTAGATACAGTTGTTTTTCTATGGTTTGCAAATACAAAAATGAGGTTTTACTCAATATGACTGTATACTGTAACACTCAATATGACAGTTATTTAAACATAACTCGTACACCACACATGAAAAATGTCTAATAATGCCTGAAATAATGCATCTTTGGGAGTTTTACTCGAAACATATGCTTTTTTAAATCTTGCAAGTGCAAAAAGTAGTGTTTTACTCAATGTGACTATAATAGTCTTAGAATCCTGAGATAATGCAAAAAAAGCAATAAAAATGTATTCAAACATAACTTCTAAACAACACATGCAAAATGGCTAATAATGCCTAGAGATATGTTTTTTGGTTAGTTGTACTAGAAAAATGATCTTTTGTAAGGTTTGCAAAGACACAAGTTAGTTTTTTTATTCAATATAACAGTGGAACTGTCATACTAAATATGAAAGGTTTATAATCATAACTCCAAAACCAAATATGAAATTTGTCTTTAAGAGCCTTTAATATTGAATTTATGTAAGCTTTAGCAGAATCAGGTATTTTGGAAAGAATCACAAATACAAATATTAGATTTTACTGGCCTCATATTGGTCACACTCAAAATGACAGTTTTTGAAACATAACTCCAAAAATACACATGGAAAATGTCTAATAATTCCTGAAGAAATGCATCTTCGAGAGTTTTCCTGAAAAAAAAACATTTGGTTAGGTTTGCAAAAACAAAATTTGATTTGTTACTCAATTTGACAGTAATGTACTTAGAATCCTGAGATAATGCGAAAAAAGCAATAAAAATGTATTCCTACATAATTCCTAATCCAAACGTGCAAAATGTCTAAAAATGCCTGTGATATTGAATACATGTGAGTTTTACTAGATACAGTTGTTTTTCTATGGTTTGCAAATACAAAAATGAGGTTTTACTCAATATGACTGTATACTGTAACACTCAATATGACAGTTATTTAAACATAACTCCTACACCACACATAAAAAATGGCTAATAATGCCTGAAATAATGCATCTTTGGGAGTTTTACTCGAAACATATGCTTTTTTAAATCTTGCAAATGCAAAAAGTAGTTGTTTACTCAATATGACTATACTAGTCTGAGAATCCTGAGATAATGCGAAAAAAGCAATAAAATGTATTCAAACATAACTTCTAAACAACACATGCAAAATGGCTAATAATAGCTAGAGATATGTTTTTTGGTTAGTTGTACTAGAAAAATGATCTTTTGTAAGGTTTGCAAAGACACAAGTTAGTTTTTTTTATTCAATATAACAGTGTAACAGTCATACTAAATATGAAAGGTTTATAATCATAACTCCAAAGCCAAATATGAAATTTGTCTTAAAAAGCCTTTAATATTGAATTATATGTAAGTTTTAGCAGAATCAGGTATTTTGGAAAGAATCACAAATACAAATATTAGATTTTACTGGCCTCATATTGGTCACACTCAAAATGACAGTTTTTGAAACATAACTCCAAAAATACACATGCAAAATGTCTAATAATTCCTGAAGAAATGCATCTTCGAGAGTTTTCCTGAAAAAAAAAACATTTGGTAAGGTTTGCAAAAAAAAAATTTGATTTGTTACTCAATTTGACAGTAATGTACTTAGAGTCCTGAGATAATGCGAAAAAAGCAATAAAAATGTATTCCAACATAATTCCTAATCCAAACGTGCAAAATGTCTAAAAATGCCTGTGATATTGAATACATGTGAGTTTTACTAGATACAGTTGTTTTTCTATGGTTTGCAAATACAAAAATGAGGTTTTACTCAATATGACTGTATACTGTAACACTCAATATGACAGTTATTTAAACATAACTCCTACACCACACATGAAAAATGGCTAATAATGCCTGAAATAATGCCTCTTTGGGAGTTTTACTCGAAACATATGCTTTTTTAAATCTTGCAAATGCAAAAAGTAGTTGTTTACTCAATATGACTATAATAGTCTGAGAATCCTGAGATAATGCGAAAAAAGCAATAAAATGTATTCAAACATAACTTCTAAACAGCAGATGCAAAATGGCTAATAATAGCTAGAGATATGTTTTTTTGTTAGTTGTACTAGAAAAATGATCTTTTGTAAGGTTTGCAAAGACACAAGTTAGTTTTTTTATTCAATATAACAGTTCAACTTTCATACTAAATATGAAAGGTTTATAATCATAACTCCAAAACCCAATGTGGAATTTGTCTTAAAAAGCCTTTAATATTTAATTCTTGTAAGTTTTAGCAGAATCAGGTGTTTTGGAAAGAATCACAAATACAAATATTAGATTTTACTGGCCTCATATTTCTCACACTCAAAATGACAGTTTTTGAAGCATAACTCCAAAAATACACATGCAAAATGTCGAATGATGCCTTAAAAAATGCATCTTCAAGACTTTTCCTGAAAAAAAACATTTGGTAAGGTTTGCAAAAACAAAATTTGATTTGTTACTCAATTTGACAGTAATGTAAGTGCAAAAAGTAGTGTTTTACTCAATGTGACTATAATAGTCTTACAATCCTGAGAAAATGCGAAAAAAGCAATAAAAATGTATTCAAACATAATTCCTAATTCAAACGTGCAAAATGTCTAAAAATGCCTGTGATATTGAATACATGTGAGTTTTACTAGATACAGTTGTTTTTCAATGGTTTGCAAATACAAAAATGAGGTTTTATTCAATATGACTGTATACTGTAACACTCAATATGACAGTTTTTGAAACATAACTCCTACACCACACATGAAAAATGGCTAATAATGCCTGAAATAATGCATCTTTGGGAGTTTTACTCGAAACATATGCTTTTTTAAATCTTGTAAATGCAAAAAGTAGTATTTTACGCAATATGACTATAATAGTCTTAGAATCCTGAGATAATGCGAAAAAAGCAATAAAAATGTATTCAAACATAATTCCTAATCCAAACGTGCAAAATGTCTAAAAATGCCTGTGATATTGAATACATGTGAGTTTTACTAGATACAGTTGTTTTTCAATGGTTTGCAAATACAAAAATGAGGTTTTACTCAATATGACTGTATACTGTAACACTCAATATGACAGTTATTTAAACATAACTCCTACACCACACTTGAAAAATGGCTAATAATGCCTGAAATAATGCATCTTTGGGAGTTTTACTCGAAACATATGCTTTTTTAAATCTTGCAAATGCAAAAAGTAGTTTTTTACTCAATATGACTATAATAGTCTTAGAATCCTGAGTTAATGCGAAAAAAGCAATAAAAATGTATTCACACATAACTTCTAAACAACACATGCAAAATGGCTAATAATGCCTAGAGATATGTTTTTTTGTTAGTTGTACTAGAAAAATGATCTTTTGTAAGGTTTGCAAAGACACAAGTTAGTTTTTTTATTCAATATAACAGTGTAACTGTCATACTAAATATGAAAGGTTTATAATCATAACTCCAAAACCAAATATGAAATTTGTCTTTAAGAGCCTTTAATATTGAATTTATGTAAGTTTTACCAGAATCAGGTATTTTGGAAAGAATCACAAGTACAAATATTAGATTTTACTGGCCTCATATTGGTCACACTCAAAATGACAGTTTTTGAAGCATAACTCCAAAAATACACATGCAAAATGTCTAATGATGCCTTAAAAGATGCATCTTCAAGAGTTTTCCTGAAAAAAAACATTTGGTAAGGTTTGCAAAAACAAAATTTGATTTGTTACTCAATTTGACAGTAATGTACTTAGAATCCTGAGATAATGCGAAAAAAGCAATAAAAATGTATTCAAACATAATTCCTAATCCAAACCTGCAAAATGTCTAAAAATGCCTGTGATATTAAATACATGTGAGTTTTACTAGATACAGTTGTTTTTCAATGGTTTGCAAATACAAAAATGAGGTTTTACTCAATATGACTGTATACTGTAACACTCAATATGACAGTTTTTGAAACATAACTCCTACACCACACATGAAAAATGGCTAATAATGCCTGAAATAATGCATCTTTGGGAGTTTTACTCGAAAAATATGCTTTTTTAAATCTTGCAAATGCAAAAAGTAGTTTTTTACTCAATATGACTATAATAGTCTTAGAATCCTGAGATAATGCGAAAAAAGCAATAAAAATGTATTCACACATAACTTCTAAACAACACATGCAAAATGGCTAATAATGCCTAGAGATATGTTTTTTGTTAGTTGTACTAGAAAAATGATCTTTTATAAGGTTTGCAAAGACACAAGTTAGTTTTTGCAAACCATAGAAAAACAACTGTATCTAGTAAAACTCACATGTATTCAATATCACAGGCATTTTTAGACATTTTGCACGTTTGGATTAGGAATTATGTTTGAATACATTTTTATTCCTTTTTTCGCATTATCTCAGGATTCTAAGTACATTACTGTCAAATTGAGTAACAAATCAAATTTTGTTTTTGCAAACCTTACCAAATGTATTTTGTTTCCAGGAAAACTCTCGAAGATGCATTTCTTCAGGCATTATTAGACATTTTGCATGTGTATTTTTGGAGTTATGTTTCAAAAACTGTCATTTTGAGTGTGACCAATATGACGCCAGTAAAATCTAATATTCGTATTTGTGATTCTTTCCAAAATACCTGATTCTGCTAAAACTTACATAAATTCAATATTAAAGGCTTTTTAAGACCAATGTCATATTTGGTTTTGGAGTTTTGATTATAAACCTTTCATATTTAGTATGACAGTTACACTGTTATATTGAATAAAAAAATTAACTTGTGTCTTTGCAAACCTTACAAAAGATCATTTTTCTAGTACAACTAATAAAAAAACATATCTCTAGGCATTATTAGCCATTTTGCATGTGTTGTTTAGAAGTTATGTGTGAATACATTTTTATTGCTTTTTTCGCATTATCTCAGGATTCTAAGACTATTATAGTCATATTGAGTAAAAAACTACTTTTTGCATTTGCAAGATTTAAAAAAGCATATGTTTCGAGTAAAACTCCCAAAGATGCATTATTTCAGGCATTATTAGCCATTTTTCATGTGTGGTGTAGGAGCTATGTTTAAATAACTTTCATATTGAGTGTTACAGTATACAGTCATATTGAGTAAAACCTCATTTTTGTATTTGCAAACCATTGAAAAACAACAGTATCTAGTAAAACTCACATGTATTCAATATCACAGGCATTTTTAGACATTTTGCAGGTTTGGATTAGGAATTATGTTTGAATACATTTTTATTGCTTTTTTCGCATTATCTCAGGATTCTAAGTACATTACTGTCAAAGTGAGTAACAAATCAAATTTTGTTTTTGCAAACCTTACCAAATGTTTTTTTTCTGGAAAACTCTCGAAGATGCATTTCTTCAGGCATTATTAGACATTTTGCATGTGTATTTTTGGAGTTATGTTTCAAAAACTGTCATTTTGAGTGTGACCAATATGAGGCCAGTAAATCTAGTATTTGTATTTGTGATTCTTTCCAAAATACCTGATTCTGCTAAAACTTACATAAATTCAATATTAAAGGATTTTTAAGACAAATGTCATATTTGGTTTTGGAGTTATGATTATAAACCTTTCATATTTAGTATGACAGTTACACTGTTATATTGAATAAAAAAATGTACTTTTGTCTTTGCAAACCTTACAAAAGATCATTGTTCTAGTACAACTAACAAAAAAACATATCTCTAGGCATTATTAGCCATTTTGCATGTGTTGTTTAGAAGTTATGTGTGAATACATTTTTATTGCTTTATCGCATTATCTCAGGATTCTAAGACTATTATAGTCATATTGAGTAAAAAACTACTTTTTGCATTTGCAAGATTTAAAAAAGCATATGTTTCGAGTAAAACTCCCAAAGATGCATTATTTCAGGCATTATTAGCCATTTTTCATGTGTGGTGTAGGAGTTATGTTTAAATAACTGTCATATTGAGTGTTACAGTATACAGTCAATATGAGTAAAACCTCATTTTTTTATTTGCAAACCATTGAAAAAAAACTGTATCTAGTGAAACTCACATGTATTCAATATCACAGGCATTTTTAGACATGTTGCACTTTTGGATTATGAATTATGTTTGAATACATTTTTATTGCTTTTTTCGCATTATCTCAGGATTCTAAGACTATTATAGTCATATTGAGTAAAATAGTACTTTTTGCATTTGCAAGATTTAAAAAAGCATATGTTTCGAGTAAAACTCCCAAAGATGCATTATTTCAGGCATTATTAGAAATTTTTCATGTGTGGTGTAGGAGTTATGTTTAAATAACTGTCATATTGAGTGTTACAGTATACAGTCATATTGAGTAAAACCTCATTTTTGTATTTACAAACCATTGAAAAACAACTGTATCTAGTAAAACTCACATGTATTCAATATCACAGGCATTTTTAGACATTTTGCACGTTTGGATTAGGAATTATGTTTGAATACATTTTTATTGCTTTTTTCACATTATCTCAGGATTCTAAGACTATTATAGTCATATTGATTAAAATACTACTTTTTGCATTTGCAAGATTTAAAAAAGCATATGTTTCGAGTAAAACTCCCAAAGATGCATTATTTCAGGCATTATTAGCCATTTTTTATGTGTGGTGTAGGAGTTATGTTTCAAAAACTGTCATATTGAGGGTTACAGTATACAGTCATATTGAGAAAAACCTCATTTTTGTATTTGCAAACCATTGAAAAACAACTGTATCTAGTAAAACTCACATGTATTCAATATCACAGGCATTTTTAGACATTTTGCACGTTTGGAATAGGAATTATGTTTGAATACATTGTTATTGCTTTTTTCGCATTATCTCAGAATTCTAAGTACATTACTGTCAAATTGAGTAACAAATCAAATTTTGTTTTTGCAAACCTTACCAAATGTATTTTGTTTCCAGGAAAACTCTCGAAGATGCATTTCTTCAGGCATTATTAGACATTTTGCATGTGTATTTTTGGAGTTATGTTTCAAAAACTGTCATTTTGAGTGTGACCAATATGACGCCAGTAAAATCTAATATTCGTATTTGTGATTCTTTCCAAAATACCTGATTCTGCTAAAACTTACATAAATTCAATATTAAAGGCTTTTTAAGACAAATGTCATATTTGGTTTTGGAGTTATGATTATAAACATTTCATATTCAGTATGACAGTTACACTGTTATATTGAATAAAAAATTAACTTGTGTCTTTGCAAACCTTACAAAAGATCATTTTTCTAGTACAACTAACAAAAAAACATATCTCTAGGCATTATTAGCCATTTTGCATGTGTTGTTTAGAAGTTATGTGTGAATACATTTTTATTGCTTTTTTCGCATTATCTCAGGATTCTAAGACTATTATAGTCATATTGAGTAAAAAACTATTTTTTGCATTTGCAAGATTTAAAAAAGCATATATTTCGAGTAAAACTCCCAAAGATGCATTATTTCAGGCATTATTAGCCATTTTTCATGTGTGGTGTAGGAGTTATGTTTAAATAACTTTCATATTGAGTGTTACAGTATACAGTCATATTGAGTAAAACCTAATTTTTGTATTTGCATACCATAGAAAAACAACTGTATCTAGTAAAACTCACATGTATTCAATATCACAGGCATTTTTAGACATTTTGCACGTTTGGATTAGGAATTATGTTGGAATACATTTTTATTGCTTTTTTTGCATTATCTCAGGATTCTAAGTACATTACTGTCAAATTGAGTAACAAATCAAATTTTGTTTTTGCAAACCTTACCAAATGTTTTTTTTCTGGAAAACTCTCGAAGATGCATTTCTTCAGGCATTATTAGACATTTTGCATATGTATTTTTGGAGTTATGTTTCAAAAACTGTCATTTTGAGTGTGACCAATATGAGGCCAGTAAAATCTAATATTTGTATTTGTGATTCTTTCCAAAATACCTGATTCTGCTAAAACTCACATAAATTCAATATTAAAGGCTTTTTAAGACAAATTTCATATTTGGTTTTGGAGTTATGATTATAAATCTTTCATATTTAGTATGACAGTTACACTGTTATATTGAATAAAAAAACTAACTTGTGTCTTTTCAAACCTTACAAAAGATCATTTTTCTAGTACAACTAACAAAAAACATATCTCTAGATATTATTAGCCATTTTGCATGTGTTTTTTAGAAGTTATGTTTGAATACATTTTTATTGCTTTTTTTGCATTATCTCAGGATTCTAAGTACATTACTGTCAAATTGAGTAACAAATCAAATTTTGTTTTTGCAAACCTTACCAAATGTCTTTTTTTTCAGGAAAACTCTCGAAGATGCATTTCTTCAGGCATTATTAGACATTTTGAATGTGTATTTTTGGAGTTATGTTTCAAAAACTGTCATTTTGAGTGTGACCAATATGAGGCCAGTAAAATCTAATATTTGTATTTGTGATTCTTTCCAAAATACCTGATTCTGCTAAAACTTACATAAATTCAATATTAAAGGCTTTTTAAGACAAATGTCATATTTGGTTTTGGAGTTATCATTATAAACCTTTCATATTTAGTATGACAGTTACACTGTTATATTGAATAAAAAAATTAACTTGTGTCTTTGCAAACCTTACAAAAGATCATTTTTCTAGTACAACTAACAAAAAAACATATCTCTAGGCATTATTAGCCATTTTGCATGTGTTGTTTAGAAGTTATGTGTGAATACATTTCTATTGCTTTTTTCGCATTATCTCAGGATTCTAAGACTATTATAGTCATATTGAGTAAAAAACTAATTTTTGCATTTGCAAGATTTAAAAAAGCATATGTTTCGAGTAAAACTCCCAAAGATGCATTATTTCAGGCATTATTAGCCATTTTTCATGTGTGGTGTAGGAGTTATGTTTAAATAACTGTCATATTGAGTGTTACAGTATACAGTCATATTGAGTAAAACCTCATTTTTGTATTTGCAAACCATAGAAAAACAACTGTATCTAGTAAAACTCACATGTATTCAATATCACAGGCATTTTTAGACATTTTGCAGGTTTGGATTAGGAATTATGTTTGAATACATTTTTATTGCTTTTTTCGCATTATCTCAGGATTCTAAGTACATTACTGTCAAATTGAGTAACAAATCAAATTTTGTTTTTGCAAACCTTACCAAATGTCTTTTTTTTCAGGAAAACTCTCGAAGATGCATTTCTTCAGGCATTATTAGACATTTTGCATGTGTATTTTTGGAGTTATGTTTCAAAAACTGTCATTTTGAGTGTGACCAATATGAGGCCAGTAAAATCTAATATTTGTATTTGTGATTCTTTCCAAAATACCTGATTGTGCTAAAACTTACATAAATTCAATATTAAAGGCTTTTTAAGACAAATGTCATATTTGGTTTTGGAGTTATCATTATAAACCTTTCATATTTAGTATGACAGTTACACTGTTATATTGAATAAAAAAATTAACTTGTGTCTTTGCAAACCTTACAAAAGATCATTGTTCTAGTACAACTAACAAAAAAAAATATCTCTAGGCATTATTAGCCATTTTGCATGTGTTGTTTAGAAGTTATGTGTGAATACATTTGTATTGCTTTTTTCGCATTATCTCAGGATTCTAAGACTATTATAGTCATATTGAGTAAAAAACTACTTTTTGCATTTGCAAGATTTAAAAAAGCATATGTTTCGAGTAAAACTCCCAAAGATGCATTATTTCAGGCATTATTAGCCATTTTTCATGTGTGGTGTAGGAGTTATGTTTAAATAACTGTCATATTGAGTGTTACAGTATACAGTCATATTGAGTAAAACCTCATTTTTGTATTTGCAAACCATTGAAAAACAACTGTATCTAGTAAAACTCACATGTATTCAATATCACAGGCATTTTTAGACATTTTGCAGGTTTGGATTAGGAATTATGTTTGAATACATTTTTATTGCTTTTTTCGCATTATCTCAGGATTCTAAGTACATTACTGTCAAATTGAGTAACAAATCAAATTTTGTTTTTGCAAACCTTACCAAATATTTTTTTTCTGGAAAACTCTCTAAGATGCATTTCTTCAGGCATTATTAGACATTTTGCATGTGTATTTTTGGAGTTATGTTTCAAAAACTGTCATTTTGAGAGTGACCAATATGAGGCCAGTAAAATCTAGTATTTGTATTTGTGATTCTTTCCAAAATACCTGATTCTGCTAAAACTTACATAAATTCAATATTAAAGGCTTTTTAAGACAAATGTCATATTTGGTTTTGGAGTTATGATTATAAACCTTTCATATTTGTATGACAGTTACACTGTTATATTGAATAAAAAAATGTACTTTTGTCTTTGCAAACCTTACAAAAGATCATTGTTCTAGTACAACTAACAAAAAAACATATCTCTAGGCATTATTAGCCATTTTGCATGTGTTGTTTAGAAGTTATGTGTGAATACATTTTTATTGCTTTTTCGCATTATCTCAGGATTCTAAGACTATTATAGTCATATTGAGTAAAAAACTACTTTTTGCATTTGCAAGATTTAAAAAAGCATATGTTTCGAGTAAAACTCCCAAAGATGCATTATTTCAGGCATTATTAGCCATTTTTCATGTGTGGTGTAGGAGTTATGTTTAAATAACTGTCATATTGAGTGTTACAGTATACAGTCATATTGAGTAAAACCTCATTTTTGTATTTGCAAACCATTGAAAAACAACTGTATCTAGTGAAACTCACATGTATTCAATATCACAGGCATTTTTAGACATTTTGCACGTTTGGATTATGAATTATGTTTGAATACATTTTTATTGCTTTTTTCGCATTATCTCAGGATTCTAAGACTATTATAGTCATATTGAGTAAAATACTACTTTTTGCATTTGCAAGATTTAAAAAAGCATATGTTTCGAGTAAAACTCCCAAAGATGCATTATTTCAGGCATTATTAGCCATTTTTCATGTGTGGTGTAGGAGTTATGTTTCAAAAACTGTCATATTGAGGGTTACAGTATACAGTCATATTGAGAAAAACCTCATTTTTGTATTTGCAAACCATTGAAAAACAACTGTATCTAGTAAAACTCACATGTATTCAATATCACAGGCATTTTTAGACATTTTGCACGTTTGGAATAGGAATTATGTTTGAATACATTTTTATTGCTTTTTTCGCATTATCTCAGAATTCTAAGTACATTACTGTCAAATTGAGTAACAAATCAAATTTTGTTTTTGCAAACCTTACCAAATGTATTTTGTTTCCAGGAAAACTCTCGAAGATGCATTTCTTCAGGCATTATTAGACATTTTGCATGTGTATTTTTGGAGTTATGTTTCAAAAACTGTCATTTTGAGTGTGACCAATATGACGCCAGTAAAATCTAATATTCGTATTTTTAATTCTTTCCAAAATACCTGATTCTGCTAAAACTTACATAAATTCAATATTAAAGGCTTTTTAAGACAAATGTCATATTTGGTTTTGGAGTTATGATTATAAACATTTCATATTTAGTATGACAGTTACACTGTTATATTGAATAAAAAAATTAACTTGTGTCATTGCAAACCTTACAAAAGATCATTTTTCTAGTACAACTAACAAAAAAACATATCTCTAGGCATTATTAGCCATTTTGCATGTGTTGTTTAGAAGTTATGTGTGAATACATTTTTATTGCTTTTTTCGCATTATCTCAGGATTCTAAGACTATTATAGTCATATTGAGTAAAAAACTACTTTTTGCATTTGCAAGATTTAAAAAAGCATATATTTCGAGTAAAACTCCCAAAGATGCATTATTTCAGGCATTATTAGCCATTTTTCATGTGTGGTGTAGGAGTTATGTTTAAATAACTTTCATATTGAGTGTTACAGTATACAGTCATATTGAGTAAAACCTAATTTTTGTATTTGCATACCATAGAAAAACAACTGTATCTAGTAAAACTCACATGTATTCAATATCACAGGCATTTTTAGACATTTTGCACGTTTGGATTAGGAATTATGTTGGAATACATTTTTATTGCTTTTTTTGCATTATCTCAGGATTCTAAGTACATTACTGTCAAATTGAGTAACAAATCAAATTTTGTTTTTGCAAACCTTACCAAATGTTTTTTTTCTGGAAAACTCTCGAAGATGCATTTCTTCAGGCATTATTAGACATTTTGCATATGTATTTTTGGAGTTATGTTTCAAAAACTGTCATTTTGAGTGTGACCAATATGAGGCCAGTAAAATCTAATATTTGTATTTGTGATTCTTTCCAAAATACCTGATTCTGCTAAAACTCACATAAATTCAATATTAAAGGCTTTTTAAGACAAATTTCATATTTGGTTTTGGAGTTATGATTATAAACCTTTCATATTTAGTATGACAGTTACACTGTTATATTGAATAAAAAAACTAACTTGTGTCTTTTCAAACCTTACAAAAGATCATTTTTCTAGTACAACTAACAAAAAACATATCTCTAGATATTATTAGCCATTTTGCATGTGTTTTTTAGAAGTTATGTTTGAATACATTTTTATTGCTTTTTTCGCATTATCTCAGGATTCTAAGTACATTACTGTCAAATTGAGTAACAAATCAAATTTTGTTTTTGCAAACCTTACCAAATGTCTTTTTTTTCAGGAAAACTCTCGAAGATGCATTTCTTCAGGCATTATTAGACATTTTGAATGTGTATTTTTGGAGTCATGTTTCAAAAACTGTCATTTTGAGTGTGACCAATATGAGGCCAGTAAAATCTAATATTTGTATTTGTGATTCTTTCCAAAATACCTGATTCTGCTAAAACTTACATAAATTCAATATTAAAGGCTTTTTAAGACAAATGTCATATTTGGTTTTGGAGTTATCATTATAAACCTTTCATATTTAGTATGACAGTTACACTGTTATATTGAATAAAAAAATTAACTTGTGTCTTTGCAAACCTTACAAAAGATCATTTTTCTATAGAAGTACAACTAACAAAAAAACATATCTCTAGGCATTATTAGCCATTTTGCATGTGTTGTTTAGAAGTTATGTGTGAATACATTTCTATTGCTTTTTTCGCATTATCTCAGGTTTCTAAGACTATTATAGTCATATTGAGTAAAAAACTAATTTTTGCATTTGCAAGATTTAAAAAAGCATATGTTTCGAGTAAAACTCCCAAAGATGCATTATTTCAGGCATTATTAGCCATTTTTCATGTGTGGTGTAGGAGTTATGTTTAAATAACTGTCATATTGAGTGTTACAGTATACAGTCATATTGAGTAAAACCTCATTTTTGTATTTGCAAACCATAGAAAAACAACTGTATCTAGTAAAACTCACATGTATTCAATATCACAGGCATTTTTAGACATTTTGCAGGTTTGGATTAGGAATTATGTTTGAATACATTTTTATTGCTTTTTTCGCATTATCTCAGGATTCTAAGTACATTACTGTCAAATTGAGTAACAAATCAAATTTTGTTTTTGCAAACCTTACCAAATGTCTTTTTTTTCAGGAAAACTCTCGAAGATGCATTTCTTCGGGCATTATTAGACATTTTGCATGTGTATTTTTGGAGTTATGTTTCAAAAACTGTCATTTTGAGTGTGACCAATATGAGGCCAGTAAAATCTAATATTTGTATTTGTGATTCTTTCCAAAATACCTGATTCTGCTAAAAATCACATGAATTCAATATTAAAGGCTTTTTAAGACAAATTTCATATATGGTTTTGGAGTTATGATTATAAACCTTTCATATTTAGTATGACAGTTACACTGTTATATTGAATAAAAAAACTAACTTGTGTCTTTGCAAACCTTATAAAAGATCATTTTTCTAGTACAACTAACCAAAAAACATATCTCTAGGCACTATTAGCCATTTTGCATGTGTTGTTTAGAAGTTATGTTTGAATACATTTTTATTGCTTTTTTCGCATTATCTCAGGATTCTAAGACTATTATAGTCATATTGAGTAAAAAACTACTTTTTGCATTTGCAAGATTTAAAAAAGCATATGTTTCGAGTAAAACTCCCAAAGATGCATTATTTCAGTCATTATTAGCCATTTTTCATGTGTGGTGTAGGAGTTATGTTTAAATAACTGTCATATTGAGTGTTACAGTATACAGTCATATTGAGTAAAACCTCATTTTTGTATTTGCAAACCATTGAAAAAAAACTGTATCTAGTAAAACTCACATGTATTCAATATCACAGGCATTTTTAGACATTTTGCACGTTTGAATTAGGAATTATGTTTGAATACATTTTTATTGCTTTTTTCGCATTATCTCAGGATTCTAAGTACATTACTGTCAAATTGAGTAACAAATCAAATTTTGTTTTTGCAAACCTTACCAAATGTTTTTTTTCTGGAAAACTCTCGAAGATGCATTTCTTCAGGCATTATTAGACATTTTGCATGTGTATTTTTGGAGTTATGTTTCAAAAACTGTCATTTTGTGTGTGACCAATATGAGGCCAGTAAAATCTAATATTTGTATTTGTGATTCTTTCCAAAATACCTGATTCTGCTAAAAATCACATAAATTCAATATTAAAGGCTTTTTAAGACAAATTTCACATTTGGTTTTGGAGTTATGATTATAAACCTTTCATATTTAGTATGACAGTTACACTGTTATATTGAATAAAAAAAACTAACTTGTGTCTTTGCAAACCTTACAAAAGATCATTTTTCTAGTACAACTAACAAAAAACATATCTCTAGGCATTATTAGCCATTTTGCATGTGTTTTTTAGAAGTTATGTTTGAATACATTTGTATTGCTTTGTTCGCATTATCTCAGGATTCTAAGACTATTATAGTCATATTGAGTAAAAAACTACTTTTTGCATTTGCAAGATTTAAAAAAGCATATGTTTCGAGTAAAACTCCCAAAGATGCATTATTTCAGGCATTATTAGCCATTTTTCATGTGTGGTGTAGGAGTTATGTTTAAATAACTGTCACATTGAGTGTTACAGTGTACAGTCATATTGAGTAAAACCTCATTTTTGTATTTGCAAACCATTGAAAAACAACTGTATCTAGTAAAACTCACATGTATTCAATATCACAGGCATTTTTAGACATTTTGCAGGTTTGGATTAGGAATTATGTTTGAATACATTTTTATTGCTTTTTTCGCATTTTCTCAGGATTCTAAGTACATTACTGTCAAATTGAGTAACAAATCAAATTTTGTTTTTGCAAACCTTACCAAATGTTTTTTTTTTCAGGAAAACTCTCGAAGATGCATTTCTTCAGGCATTATTAGACATTTTGCATGTATATTTTTGGAGTTATGTTTCAAAAACTATCATTTTGAGTGTGACCAATATGAGGCCAGTAAAATCTAATATTTGTATTTGTGATTCTTTCCAAAATACCTGATTCTGCTAAAACTCACATAGATTCAATATTAAAGGTTTTTTAAGACAAATTTCATATTTGGTTTTGGAGTTATGATTATAAACCTTTCATATTTAGTATGACAGTTACACTGTTATATTGAATAAAAAAATTAACTTGTGTCTTTGCAAACCTTATAAAAGATAATTTTTCTAGTACAACTAACAAAAAAACATATCTCTAGGCATTATTAGCCATTTTGCATGTGTTGTTTAGAAGTTATGTGTGAATACATTTCTATTGCTTTTTTCGCATTATCTCAGGATTCTAAGACTATTATAGTCATATTGAGTAAAAAACTACTTTTTGCATTTGCAAGATTTAAAAAAGCATATGTTTCGAGTAAAACTCCCAAAGATGCATTATTTCATGCATTATTAGCCATTTTTCATGTGTGGTGTAGGAGTTATGTTTAAACAACTGTCATATTGAGTGTTACAGTATACAGTCATATTGAGTAAAACCTAATTTTTGTATTTGCAAACCATAGAAAAACAACTGTATCTAGTAAAACTCACATGTATTCAATATCACAGGCATTTTTAGACATTTTGCAGGTTTGGATTAGGAATTATGTTTGAATACATTTTTATTGCTTTTTTTGCATTATCTCAGGATTCTAAGTACATTACTGTCAAATTGAGTAACAAATCAAATTTTGTTTTTGCAAACCTTACCAAATGTCTTTTTTTTCAGGAAAACTCTCGAAGATGCATTTCTTCAGGCATTATTAGACATTTTGCATGTGCATTTTTGGAGTTATGTTTCAAAAACTGTCATTTTGAGTGTGACCAATATGAGGCCAGTAAAATCTAATATTTGTATTTGTGATTCTTTCCAAAATACCTGATTCTGCTAAAACTTACATAAATTCAATATTAAAGGCTTTTTAAGACAAATGTCATATTTGGTTTTGGAGTTATCATTATAAACCTTTCATATTTAGTATGACAGTTACACTGTTATATTGAATAAAAAAAATAACTTGTGTCTTTGCAAACCTTACAAAAGATCATTTTTCTAGTACAACTAACAAAAAACATATCTCTAGGCATTATTAGCCATTTTGCATGCGTTGTTTGGAAGTTATGTGTGAATACATTTTTATTGCTTTTTTCGCATTATCTCAGGATTCTAAGACTATTATAGTAATATTGAGTAAAAAACTACTTTTTGCATTTGCAAGATTTAAAAAAGCATATGTTTCAAGTAAAACTCCCAAAGATGCATTATTTCAGGCATTATTAGCCATTTTTCATGTGTGGTGTAGGAGTTATGTTTAAATAACTGTCATATTGAGTGTTACAGTATACAGTCATATTGAGTAAAACCTCATTTTTGTATTTGCAAACCATTGAAAAACAACTGTATCTAGTAAAACTCACATGTATTCAATATCACAGGCATTTTTAGACATTTTGCAGGTTTGGATTAGGAATTATGTTTGAATACATTTTTATTGCTTCTTTCGCATTATCTCAGGATTCTAAGTACATTACTGTCAAATTGAGTAACGAATCAAATTTTGTTTTTGCAAACCTTACCAAATATTTTTTTTCTGGAAAACTCTCGAAGATGCATTTCTTCAGGCATTATTAGACATTTTGCATGTGTATTTTTGGAGTTATGTTTCAAAAACTGTCATTTTGAGTGTGACCAATATGAGGCCAGTAAAATCTAATATTTGTATTTGTGATTCTTTCCAAAATACCTGATTCTGCTAAAACTCACATAGATTCAATATTAAAGGCTTTTTAAGGCAAATTTCATATTTGGTTTTGGAGTTATGATTATAAACCTTTCATATTTAGTATGACAGTTACACTGTTATATTGAATAAAAAAACTAACTTGTGTCTTTGCAAACCTTATAAAAGATCATTTTTCTAGTACAACTAACAAAAAAACATATCTCTAGGCATTATTAGCCATTTTGCATGTGTTGTTTAGAAGTTATGTGTGAATACATTTTTATTGCTTTTTTCGCATTATCTCAGGATTCTAAGACTATTATAGTCATATTGAGTAAAAAACTACTTTTTGCATTTGCAAGATTTAAAAAAGCATATGTTTCGAGTAAAACTCCCAAAGATGCATTATTTCAGGCATTATTAGCCATTTTTCATGTGTGGTGTAGGAGTTATGTTTAAATAACTGTCATATTGAGTGTTACAGTATACGGTCATATTGAGTAAAACCTCATTTTTGTATTTGCAAACAATTGAAAAACAACTGTATCTAGTAAAACTCACATGTATTCAATATCACAGGCATTTTTAGACATTTTGCAGGTTTGGATTAGGAATTATGTTTGAATACATTTTTATTGCTTTTTTCGCATTATCTCAGGATTCTAAGTACATTGCTGTCAAATTGAGTAACAAATCAAATTTTGTTTTTGCAAACCTTACCAAATGTTTTTTTTTGAAAACTCTCGAATATGCATTTCTTCAGGCATTATTAGACATTTTGCATGTGTATTTTTGGAGTTATGTTTCAAAAACTGTCATTTTGAGTGTGACCAATATGAGGCCAGTAAAATCTAATATTTGTATTTGTGATTCTTTCCAAAATACCTGATTCTGCTAAAACTCACATACATTCAATATTAAAGGCTTTTTAAGACAAATTTCATATATGGTTTTGGAGTTATGATTATAAACCTTTCATATTTAGTATGACAGTTACACTGTTATATTGAATAAAAAACTAACTTGTGTCTTTGCAAACCTTATAAAAGATCATTTTTCTAGTACAACTAACCAAAAAACATATCTCTAGGCATTATTAGCCATTTTGCATGTGTTGTTTAGAAGTTATGTTTGAATACATTTTTATTGCTTTTTTCGCATTATCTCAGGATTCTAAGACTATTATAGTCATATTGAGTAAAAAACTACTTTTTGCATTTGCAAGATTTAAAAAAGCATATGTTTCGAGTAAAACTCCCAAAGATGCATTATTTCAGGCATTATTAGCCATTTTTCATGTGTGGTGTAGGAGTTATGTTTAAATAACTGTCATATTGAGTGTTACAGTATACAGTCATATTGAGTAAAACCTCATTTTTGTATTTGCAAACCATAGAAAAACAACTGTATCTAGTAAAACTCACATGTATTCAATATCACAGGCATTTTTAGACATTTTGCACGTTTGGATTAGGAATTATGTTTGAATACATTTTTATTGCTTTTTTCGCATTATCTCAGGATTCTAAGTACATTACTGTCAAATTGAGTAACAAATCAAATTTTGTTTTTGCAAACCTTACCAAATGTTTTTTTTCTGGAAAACTCTCGAAGATGCATTTCTTCAGGCATAATTAGACATTTTGCATATGTATTTTTGGAGTTATGTTTCAAAAACTGTCATTTTGAGTGTGACCAATATGAGGCCAGTAAAATCTAATATTTGTATTTGTGATTCTTTCCAAAATACCTGATTCTGCTAAAAATCACATAAATTCAATATTAAAGGCTTTTTAAGACAAATTTCATATTTGGTTTTGGAGTTATGATTATAAACCTTTCATATTTAGTATGACAGTTACACTGTTATATTGAATAAAAAAAACTAACTTGTGTCTTTGCAAACCTTACAAAAGATCATTTTTCTAGTACAACTAACAAAAAACATATCTCTAGGCATTATTAGCCATTTTGCATGTGTTTTTTAGAAGTTATGTTTGAATACATTTGTATTGCTTTGTTCGCATTATCTCAGGATTCTAAGACTATTATAGTCATATTGAGTAAAAAACTACTTTTTGCATTTGCAAGATTTAAAAAAGCATATGTTTCGAGTAAAACTCCCAAAGATGCATTATTTCAGGCATTATTAGCCATTTTTCATGTGTGGTGTAGGAGTTATGTTTAAATAACTGTCATATTGAGTGTTACAGTATACAGTCATATTGAGTAAAACCTCATTTTTGTATTTGCAAACCATTGAAAAACAACTGTATCTAGTAAAACTCACATGTATTCAATATCACAGGCATTTTTAGACATTTTGCACGTTTGGATTAGGAATTATGTTTGAATACATTTTTATTGCTTTTTTCGCATCTTCTCAGGATTCTAAGTACATTACTGTCAAATTGAGTAACAAATCAAATTTTGTTTTTGCAAACCTTACCAAATGTTTTTTTTCAGGAAAACTCTCGAAGATGCATTTCTTCAGGCATTATTAGACATTTTGTATGTGTATTTTTGGAGTTATGTTTCAAAAACTATCATTTTGAGTGTGACCAATATGAGGCCAGTAAAATCTAATATTTGTATTTGTGATTCTTTCCAAAATACCTGATTCTGCTAAAACTCACATAGATTCAATATTAAAGGCTTTTTAAGACAAATTTCATATTTGGTTTTGGAGTTATGATTATAAACCTTTCATATTTAGTATGACAGTTACACTGTTATATTGAATAAAAAAACTAACTTGTGTCTTTGCAAACCTTATAAAAGATCATTTTTCTAGTACAACTAACAAAAAAACATATCTCTAGGCATTATTAGCCATTTTGCATGTGTTGTTTAGAAGTTATGTGTGAATACATTTTTATTGCTTTTTTCGCATTATCTCAGGATTCTAAGACTATTATAGTCATATTGAGTAAAACACTACTTTTTGCATTTGCAAGATTTAAAAAAGCATATGTTTCGAGTAAAACTCCCAAAGATGCATTATTTCATGCATTATTAGCCATTTTTCATGTGTGGTGTAGGAGTTATGTTTAAACAACTGTCATATTGAGTGTTACAGTATACAGTCATATTGAGTAAAACCTAATTTTTGTATTTGCAAACCATAGAAAAACAACTGTATCTAGTAAAACTCACATGTATTCAATATCACAGGCATTTTTAGACATTTTGCAGGTTTGGATTAGGAATTATGTTTGAATACATTTTTATTGCTTTTTTCGCATTATCTCAGGATTCTAAGTACATTACTGTCAAATTGAGTAACAAATCAAATTTTGTTTTTGCAAACCTTACCAAATGTCTTTTTTTTCAGGAAAACTCTCGAAGATGCATTTCTTCAGGCATTATTAGACATTTTGAATGTGTATTTTTGGAGTTATGTTTCAAAAACTGTCATTTTGAATGTGACCAATATGAGGCCAGTAAAATCTAATATTTGTATTTGTGATTCTTTCCAAAATACCTGATTCTGCTAAAACTTACATAAATTCAATATTAAAGGCTTTTTAAGACAAATGTCATATTTGGTTTTGGAGTTATCATTATAAACCTTTCATATTTAGTATGACAGTTACACTGTTATATTGAATAAAAAAATTAACTTGTGTCTTTGCAAACCTTACAAAAGATCATTTTTCTAGTACAACTAACAAAAAAACATATCTCTAGGCATTATTAGCCATTTTGCATGTGTTGTTTAGAAGTTGTGTGAATACATTTTTATTGCTTTTTTCGCATTATCTCAGGATTCTAAGACTATTATAGTCATATTGAGTAAAAAACTACTTTTTGCATTTGCAAGATTTAAAAAAGCATATGTTTCGAGTAAAACTCCCAAAGATGCATTATTTCAGGCATTATCAGCCATTTTTCATGTGTGGTGTAGGAGTTATGTTTAAATAACTGTCATATTGAGTGTTACAGTATACAGTCATATTGAGTAAAACCTCATTTTTGTATTTGCAAAGCATAGAAAAACAACTGTATCTAGTAAAACTCACATGTATTCAATATCACAGGCATTTTTAGACATTTTGCAGGTTTGGATTAGGAATTATGTTTGAATACATTTTTATTGCTTTTTTTGCATTATCTCAGGATTCTAAGTACATTACTGTCACATTGAGTAACAAATCAAATTTTGTTTTTGCAAACCTTACCAAATGTTTTTTTTTTGGAAAACTCTCGAATATGCATTTCTTTAAGGCATTATTAGACATTTTGCATGTGTATTTTTGGAGTTATGTTTCAAAAACTGTCATTTTGAGTGTGACCAATATGAGGCCAGTAAAATCTAATATTTGTATTTGTGATTATTTCCAAAATACCTGATTCTGCTAAAAATCACATAAATTCAATATTAAAGGCTTTTTAAGACAAATTTCATATTTGGTTTTGGAGTTATGATTATAAACCTTTCATATTTAGTATGACAGTTACACTGTTATATTGAATAAAAAAAACTAACTTGTGTCTTTGCAAACCTTACAAAAGATCATTTTTCTAGTACAACTAACAAAAAACATATCTCTAGGCATTATTAGCCATTTTGCATGTGTTTTTTAGAAGTTATGTTTGAATACATTTGTATTGCTTTGTTCGCATTATCTCAGGATTCTAAGACTATTATAGTCATATTGAGTAAAAAACTACTTTTTGCATTTGCAAGATTTAAAAAAGCATATGTTTCGAGTAAAACTCCCAAAGATGCATTATTTCAGGCATTATTAGCCATTTTTCATGTGTGGTGTAGGAGTTATGTTTAAATAACTGTCATATTGAGTGTTACAGTATACAGTCATATTGAGTAAAACCTCATTTTTGTATTTGCAAACCATTGAAAAACAACTGTATCTAGTAAAACTCACATGTATTCAATATCACAGGCATTTTTAGACATTTTGCACGTTTGGATTAGGAATTATGTTTGAATACATTTTTATTGCTTTTTTCGCATTATCTCAGGATTCTAAGTACATTACTGTCAAATTGAGTAACAAATCAAATTTTGTTTTTGCAAACCTTACCAAATGTCTTTTTTTTTCAGGAAAACTCTCGAAGATGCATTTCTTCAGGCATTATTAGACATTTTGCATGTGTATTTTTGGAGTTATGTTTCAAAAACTGTCATTTTGAGTGTGATCAATATGAGGCCAGTAAAATCTAATATTTGTATTTGTGATTCTTTCCAAAATACCTGATTCTGCTAAAACTTACATAAATTCAATATTAAAGGCTTTTTAAGACAAATGTCGTATTTGGTTTTGGAGTTATCATTATAAACCTTTCATATTTAGTATGACAGTTACACTGTTATATTGAATAAAAAAATTAACTTGTGTCTTTGCAAACCTTACAAAAGATCATTTTTCTAGTACAACTAACAAAAAAACATATCTCTAGGCATTATTAGCCATTTTGCATGTGTTGTTTAGAAGTTATGTTTGAATACATTTTTATTGCTTTTTTCGCATTATCTCAGGATTCTAAGACTATTATAGTCATATTGAGTAAAAAACTACTTTTTGCATTTGCAAGATTTAAAAAAGCATATGTTTCGAGTAAAACTCCCAAATATGCATTATTTCATGCATTATTAGCCATTTTTCATGTGTGGTGTAGGAGTTATGTTTAAACAACTGTCATATTGAGTGTTACAGTATACAGTCATATTGAGTAAAACCTAATTTTTGTATTTGCAAACCATAGAAAAACAACTGTACCTAGTAAAACTCACATGTATTCAATATCACAGGCATTTTTAGACATTTTGCAGGTTTGGATTAGGAATTATGTTTGAATACATTTTTATTGCTTTTTTCGCATTATCTCAGGATTCTAAGTGCATTACTGTCAAATTGAGTAACAAATCAAATTTTGTTTTTGCAAACCTTACCAAATGTCTTTTTTTTTCAGGAAAACTCTCGAAGATGCATTTCTTCAGGCATTATTAGACATTTTGCATGTGTATTTTTGGAGTTATGTTTCAAAAACTGTCATTTTGAGTGTGATCAATATGAGGCCAGTAAAATCTAATATTTGTATTTGTGATTCTTTCCAAAATACCTGATTCTGCTAAAACTTACATAAATTCAATATTAAAGGCTTTTTAAGACAAATGTCATATTTGGTTTTGGAGTTATCATTATAAACCTTTCATATTTAGTATGACAGTTACACTGTTATATTGAATAAAAAAATTAACTTGTGTCTTTGCAAACCTTACAAAAGATCATTTTTCTAGTACAACTAACAAAAAACATATCTCTAGGCATTATTAGCCATTTTGCATGCGTTGTTTAGAAGTTATGTGTGAATACATTTTTATTGCTTTTTTCGCATTATCTCAGGATTCTAAGACTATTATAGTCATATTGAGTAAAAAACTACTTTTTGCATTTGCAAGATTTAAAAAAGCATATGTTTCGAGTAAAACTCCCAAAGATGCATTATTTCAGGCATTATTAGCCATTTTTCATGTGTGGTGTAGGAGTTATGTTTAAATAACTGTCATATTGAGTGTTACAGTATACAGTCATATTGAGTAAAACCTCATTTTTGTATTTGCAAACCATTGAAAAACAACTGTATCTAGTAAAACTCACATGTATTCAATATCACAGGCATTTTTAGACATTTTGCAGGTTTGGATTAGGAATTATGTTTGAATACATTTTTATTGCTTTTTTCGCATAATCTCAGGATTCTAAGTACATTACTGTCAAATTGAGTAACGAATCAAATTTTGTTTTTGCAAACCTTACCAAAAATTTTTTTTCTGGAAAACTCTCGAAGATGCATTTCTTCAGGCATTATTAGACATTTTGCATGTGTATTTTTGGAGTTATGTTTCAAAAACTGTCATTTTGAGTGTGACCAATATGAGGCCAGTAAAATCTAATATTTGTATTTGTGATTCTTTCCAAAATACCTGATTCTGCTAAAACTCACATAGATTCAATATTAAAGGCTTTTTAAGACAAATTTCATATTTGGTTTTGGAGTTATGATTATAAACCTTTCATATTTAGTATGACAGTTACACTGTTATATTGAATAAAAAAACTAACTTGTGTCTTTGCAAACCTTATAAAAGATCATTTTTCTAGTACAACTAACAAAAAAACATATCTCTAGGCATTATTAGCCATTTTGCATGTGTTGTTTAGAAGTTATGTGTGAATACATTTTTATTGCTTTTTTCGCATTATCTCAGGATTCTAAGACTATTATAGTCATATTGAGTAAAAAACTACTTTTTGCATTTGCAAGATTTAAAAAAGCATATGTTTCGAGTAAAACTCCCAAAGATGCATTATTTCATGCATTATTAGCCATTTTTCATGTGTGGTGTAGGAGTTATGTTTAAACAACTGTCATATTGAGTGTTACAGTATACAGTCATATTGAGTAAAACCTAATTTTTGTATTTGCAAACCATAGAAAAACAACTGTATCTAGTAAAACTCACATGTATTCAATATCACAGGCATTTTTAGACATTTTGCAGGTTTGGATTAGGAATTATGTTTGAATACATTTTTATTGCTTTTTTCGCATTATCTCAGGATTCTAAGTACATTACTGTCAAATTGAGTAACAAATCAAATTTTGTTTTTGCAAACCTTACCAAATGTCTTTTTTTTCAGGAAAACTCTCGAAGATGCATTTCTTCAGGCATTATTAGACATTTTGAATGTGTATTTTTGGAGTTATGTTTCAAAAACTGTCATTTTGAATGTGACCAATATGAGGCCAGTAAAATCTAATATTTGTATTTGTGATTCTTTCCAAAATACCTGATTCTGCTAAAACTTACATAAATTCAATATTAAAGGCTTTTTAAGACAAATGTCATATTTGGTTTTGGAGTTATCATTATAAACCTTTCATATTTAGTATGACAGTTACACTGTTATATTGAATAAAAAAATTAACTTGCGTCTTTGCAAACCTTACAAAAGATCATTTTTCTAGTACAACTAACAAAAAAACATATCTGTAGGCATTATTAGCCATTTTGCATGTGTTGTTTAGAAGTTGTGTGAATACATTTTTATTGCTTTTTTCGCATTATCTCAGGATTCTAAGACTATTATAGTCATATTGAGTAAAAAACTACTTTTTGCATTTGCAAGATTTAAAAAAGCATATGTTTCGAGTAAAACTCCCAAAGATGCAGTATTTCAGGCATTATCAGCCATTTTTCATGTGTGGTGTAGGAGTTATGTTTAAATAACTGTCATATTGAGTGTTACAGTATACAGTCATATTGAGTAAAACCTCATTTTTGTATTTGCAAAGCATAGAAAAACAACTGTATCTAGTAAAACTCACATGTATTCAATATCACAGGCATTTTTAGACATTTTGCAGGTTTGGATCAGGAATTATGTTTGAATACATTTTTATTGCTTTTTTTGCATTATCTCAGGATTCTAAGTACATTACTGTCACATTGAGTAACAAATCAAATTTTGTTTTTGCAAACCTTACCAAATGTTTTTTTTTTTGGAAAACTCTCGAATATGCATTTCTTTAAGGCATTATTAGACATTTTGCATGTGTATTTTTGGAGTTATGTTTCAAAAACTGTCATTTTGAGTGTGACCAATATGAGGCCAGTAAAATCTAATATTTGTATTTGTGATTATTTCCAAAATACCTAATTCTGCTAAAAATCACATAAATTCAATATTAAAGGCTTTTTAAGACAAATTTCATATTTGGTTTTGGAGTTATGATTATAAACCTTTCATATTTAGTATGACAGTTACACTGTTATATTGAATAAAAAAAACTAACTTGTGTCTTTGCAAACCTTACAAAAGATCATTTTTCTAGTACAACTAACAAAAAACATATCTCTAGGCATTATTAGCCATTTTGCATGTGTTTTTTAGAAGTTATGTTTGAATACATTTGTATTGCTTTGTTCGCATTATCTCAGGATTCTAAGACTATTATAGTCATATTGAGTAAAAAACTACTTTTTGCATTTGCAAGATTTAAAAAAGCATATGTTTCGAGTAAAACTCCCAAAGATGCATTATTTCAGGCATTATTAGCCATTTTTCATGTGTGGTGTAGGAGTTATGTTTAAATAACTGTCATATTGAGTGTTACAGTATACAGTCATATTGAGTAAAACCTCATTTTTGTATTTGCAAACCATTGAAAAACAACTGTATCTAGTAAAACTCACATGTATTCAATATCACAGGCATTTTTAGACATTTTGCACGTTTGGATTAGGAATTATGTTTGAATACATTTTTATTGCTTTTTTCGCATTATCTCAGGATTCTAAGTACATTACTGTCAAATTGAGTAACAAATCAAATTTTGTTTTTGCAAACCTTACCAAATGTCTTTTTTTTTCAGGAAAACTCTCGAAGATGCATTTCTTCAGGCATTATTAGACATTTTGCATGTGTATTTTTGGAGTTATGTTTCAAAAACTGTCATTTTGAGTGTGATCAATATGAGGCCAGTAAAATCTAATATTTGTATTTGTGATTCTTTCCAAAATACCTGATTCTGCTAAAACTTACATAAATTCAATATTAAAGGCTTTTTAAGACAAATGTCGTATTTGGTTTTGGAGTTATCATTATAAACCTTTCATATTTAGTATGACAGTTGCACTGTTATATTGAATAAAAAAATTAACTTGTGTCTTTGCAAACCTTACAAAAGATCATTTTTCTAGTACAACTAACAAAAAAACATATCTCTAGGCATTATTAGCCATTTTGCATGTGTTGTTTAGAAGTTATGTTTGAATACATTTTTATTGCTTTTTTCGCATTATCTCAGGATTCTAAGACTATTATAGTCATATTGAGTAAAAAACTACTTTTTGCATTTGCAAGATTTAAAAAAACATATGTTTCGAGTAAAACTCCCAAATATGCATTATTTCATGCATTATTAGCCATTTTTCATGTGTGGTGTAGGAGTTATGTTTAAACAACTGTCATATTGAGTGTTACAGTATACAGTCATATTGAGTAAAACCTCATTTTTGTATTTGCAAACCATAGAAAAACAACTGTATCTAGTAAAACTCACATGTATTCAATATCACAGGCATTTTTAGACATTTTGCAGGTTTGGATTAGGAATTATGTTTGAATACATTTTTATTGCTTTTTTCGCATTATCTCAGGATTCTAAGTGCATTACTGTCAAATTGAGTAACAAATCAAATTTTGTTTTTGCAAACCTTACCAAATGTCTTTTTTTTTCAGGAAAACTCTCGAAGATGCATTTCTTCAGGCATTATTAGACATTTTGCATGTGTATTTTTGGAGTTATGTTTCAAAAACTGTCATTTTGAGTGTGATCAATATGAGGCCAGTAAAATCTAATATTTGTATTTGTGATTCTTTCCAAAATACCTGATTCTGCTAAAACTTACATAAATTCAATATTAAAGGCTTTTTAAGACAAATGTCATATTTGGTTTTGGAGTTATCATTATAAACCTTTCATATTTAGTATGACAGTTACACTGTTATATTGAATAAAAAAATTAACTTGTGTCTTTGCAAACCTTACAAAAGATCATTTTTCTAGTACAACTAACAAAAAACATATCTCTAGGCATTATTAGCCATTTTGCATGCGTTGTTTAGAAGTTATGTGTGAATACATTTTTATTGCTTTTTTCGCATTATCTCAGGATTCTAAGACTATTATAGTCATATTGAGTAAAAAACTACTTTTTGCATTTGCAAGATTTAAAAAAGCATATGTTTCGAGTAAAACTCCCAAAGATGCATTATTTCAGGCATTATTAGCCATTTTTCATGTGTGGTGTAGGAGTTATGTTTAAATAACTGTCATATTGAGTGTTACAGTATACAGTCATATTGAATAAAACCTCATTTTTGTATTTGCAAACCATTGAAAAACAACTGTATCTAGTAAAACTCACATGTATTCAATATCACAGGCATTTTTAGACATTTTGCAGGTTTGGATTAGGAATTATGTTTGAATACATTTTTATTGCTTTTTTCGCATTATCTCAGGATTCTAAGTACATTACTGTCAAATTGAGTAACAAATCAAATTTTGTTTTTGCAAACCTTACCAAATGTCTTTTTTTTTCAGGAAAACTCTCGAAGATGCATTTCTTCAGGCATTATTAGACATTTTGCATGTATATTTTTGGAGTTATGTTTCAAAAACTGTCATTTTGAGTGTGACCAATATGAGGCCAGTAAAATCTAATATTTGTATTTGTGATTCTTTCCAAAATACCCGATTCTGCTAAAACTTACATACATTCAATATTAAAGGCTTTTTAAGACAAATGCCATATTTGGTTTTGGAGTTATGATTATAAACCTTTCATATTTAGTATGACAGTTACACTGTTATATTGAATAAAAAAATTAACTTGTGTCTTTGCAAACCTTACAAAAGATCATTTTTCTAGTACAACTAACAAAAAAACATATCTCTAGGCATTATTAGCCATTTTGCATGTGTTGTTTAGAAGTTATGTGTGAATACATTTTTATTGCTTTTTTCGCATTATCTCAGGATTCTAAGACTATTATAGTCATATTGAGTAAAAAACTACTTTTTGCATTTGCAAGATTTAAAAAAGCATATGTTTCGAGTAAAACTCCCAAAGATGCATTATTTCAGGCATTATTAGCCATTTTTCATGTGTGGTGTAGGAGTTATGTTTAAATAACTGTCATATTGAGTGTTACAGTATACAGTCATATTGAATAAAACCTCATTTTTGTATTTGCAAACCATTGAAAAACAACTGTATCTAGTAAAACTCACATGTATTCAATATCACAGGCCTTTTTAGACATTTTGCACGTTTGGATTAGGAATTATGTTTGAATACATTTTTATTGCTTTTTTCGCATTATCTCAGGATTCTAAGACTATTATAGTCATATTGAGTAAAAAACTACTTTTTGCATTCGCAAGATTTAAAAAAGCATATGTTTCGAGTAAAACTCCCAAAGATGCATTATTTTAGGCATTATTAGCCATTCTTCATGTGTGGTGTAGGAGTTATGTTTAAATAACTGTCATATTGAGTGTTAAAGTATACAGTCATATTGAGTAAAACCTCATTTTTGTATCTGCAAACCATAGAAAAACAACTGTATCTAGTAAAACTCACATGTATTCAATATCACAGGCATTTTTTGACATTTTGCACGTTTGGATTAGGAATTATATTGGAATACATTTTTATTGCTTTTTTCGCATTATCTCAGGATTCTAAGTACATTACTGTCAAATTGAGTAACAAATAAAATGTTGTTTTTAAAAACCACACCAAATGTTTTTTTTTTTCAGGAAAACTCTCAAAGATGCATTTCTTCAGGCATTATTAGACATTTTGCATGTGTATTTTAGGAGTTATGTTTCAAAAACTGTCATTTTGAGTTTGACCAATATGAGGCCAGTAAAACCAAATTTTTGTATTTGTGAACTTTTCCAAAATACCCGATTCTGCTAAAACTCACATAAATTCAATATTACAGGCTTTTTTAGACAAATTGCACGTTTGGATTAGGAATTATGTTTGAATACATTTTTATTGCTCTTTTTGCATTATCTCAGGATTTTAAGTACATTACTGTCATATTGGGTAAAACATTCCTTTTTGTTTTTGCAAACCTTACAAAAGGTTTTTTTCCCAGTAAAACTCACAAATATACATTTCTTCAGGCATTTTTTTGTAATTTTGCATGTGTATTTTTGGAGATATGATTCAAAAACTGTCTTATTGAGTGTGACCAATGTGAGGCCAGTAAAACCAAATTTTTGTATTTGTGAACCTTTCCAAAATACCTAATTCAGGTAAAACTCACATAAAGTCAATATTACAGGCTTTTTTAGACAGATTTCATGTTTGGTTTTGGAGTTATGTTTATGAACCTTTCATATTTAGTATGACAGTAATACTGTTATATCGAATAAAAAAAACAAACTTGTATCTTTGAAAACACTGTAAAAATATATTCTGTAAAAAAACGGTCATTTACTGGCAGCTACGGCTGCCAAACAAAAATCATAAAATTAAAGTAAAACATTGTAAACCAAATAATGATCAAAAACATTATATTTACAGAAATTTTCATGAAATGTTTTGGGGAGAAATATCGTAATTTTACAGATTTTTACAAAATTATTACGATCAACCACCTTTAATAAAGTGACGATGCAAACAGTTCTGCAGAAAAATACCTTTATTCTAAAGAGTTTTTCCAAAGTATTACGATCAATCACCTTTAGTGAAGTGACAATGCTGGCGGTTCCACAGAAAAATACCGTTGTTTAACAGATTTTTTCTGAATTGTTAGGATCAGGGGTGTCTCATTCACTTTACCGGTGGGCCACTGGATGCAGGAAATTGATACAAAGTGGGTTAACCTTGCATGAATCGCTATCCCAACCATGCAATGTACTTACCAATCCCACCATTTCACCCCGAGAATTTCACTACCCTCATATTGGATTGACTCGAAGCTTGGCCGGGCGAATATGACAAGTAGTACCGCGGTGGGCTTTTTTGTACGCTCATTCATCAAATCATAAGCGTGCCAATTGAGGCATGTGATGTGCACGGTATTGTTGTGCATATGATGGTGACTGCAAGATATACTTGGTCAACAGCCACACAGGTCACACTAACGGTGGCTGCACAAACAACTTTAACACTGTTACAAATATGCACCACACTGTGAACTCACATTGAACAAGAATGATAAACACATTTCAGGAAAACATCCTCACTGTAATAAAACATAAACACAACATAACAAATACCCACAAAACCATGCAGCGCTATCTTTTCCGGGCTACATCCCCGCTACCACCCAACCCCGCGCCCCAAAACATCACCGCCCTCCTCCGTTCGTTGGTTGAGGTGGGCGGGTTTAGGTGGTGGGGGTGTGTATTGTAACACATGGAATTCTGGGTATTGTTTCTGTTGCGTTAATGTTGTGTTACGGTGAAGATGTTCTCCTGAAATGTGTTTGTCAGTCTTGTTTGATGTGGCTCCACAATGTGGCGCATATTTGTAACATTGTTAAAGTCGTTTGTGCGGCCACCGTCAGTGTGATCTGTAAGGCTGTTGACTGTTGATTAAGTATGTCTTGCAGTCATTCATGTATGTCATATTACAGGGAAACACATGTAATTGTTAGTTTGAGCATAAACCTTTTATAAGAGGCTACATATATTTTTCGCCTTGAATGTGAACATTCACATAAATATTAAAAAAAATTGATTTACCTTAAAATTACATATAAAAATTTTAGATTGTCAGTATGGACAAATACTTTTATATAACAAGCTACATATTTATATAAAGTTAATTACTGTAATTTTATATGAAATTGAAAGTAATTTGAGAAAACAGAAAATAATATGTATAATTAATTTGGTATTTTCCTGTAAAAAAATAGGAATATACATAGTTCGTCATTACTGGTATATTATTCAAAATAACAGGCGGTTTATTTATTTACAGATAATGTCTTCAATTCTACAGTTTTATAACCTATCTAAAAAAATTGAAAAATTACAGTAGAAATTTAGAGTAAACTAACCATAAAAATTTGATTTTTTTTTTTTTTTTTACAGTGAACCCTACAAAAGATAATTTTTCTACTACAACTAACAAAGATACACATCTCTAGGCATTATTAGCCGTTTTGCATGTGTTGTTTAAAAGTTGTGTTTGAAAACATTTTATTGTTTTTTTCGCATTATCTCAGGATTCCAAGAACATTATTGTCATATTGAGTAAAACAACAATTTTTTGCATTGCAATGATTTAAAAAAGCAATCGTTTCGAGTAAAACTCCCAAAGATGCATTATTTCAGGCATTATTAGCCATGTGTGGTGTAGGAGTTATGTTTAAATAACTGTCATATTGAGTGTTACAGTATACAGTCATATTGAGTAAAACCTAATTTTTGGATTTGCAAACCATAGAAAATCAACTGTATCTAGTAAAACTCACATGTATTAAATATCACAGGCATTTTTAGACATTTTGCACGTTTGGATTAGGAATTATGTTGGAATACATTTTTATTGCTCTTTTTGCATTATCTCAGGATTTTAAGTACATTACTGTCAAATTGGGTAAAACATTTCTTTTTGTTTTTGCAGCCCTTACAAAATGTTTTTTTTTATCCAGTAAAACTCACAAAGATACATTTCTTCAGATATTTTTTTGTAATTTTGCACGTGTATTTTTGGAGATAGGGTTCAAAAACTGTCTTATTGAGTGTGACCAATGTGAGGCCAGTAAAACCACATTTTTGTATTTGTGAACCTTTCCAAAATACCTAATTCAGGTAAAACTCACATAAAGTCAATATTACTGGCTTTTTTAGACAGATTTCATGTTTGGTTTTGGAGTTATGTTTATTAACCTTTCATATTTAGTATGACAGTTTTACTGTTATATTGAATAAAAAAAACTAACTTTTATCTTTGCAAACACTGTAAAAATAAATTTTGTAAAAAAACGGTCATTTACTGGCAGCTACGGCTGCCAAACAAAAACCATAAAACTAAAGTAAAACATTGTAAACCAAATAATGATCAAAAATATTATATTTACAGAAATTTTCATGAAACGTTTTGGGCTGAAATATCATAATTTTACAGATTTTTACTAAATTATTAAGATCAACCACCTTTAATAAAGTGACGATGCAAACAGTTCTGCAGAAAAATACCTTTATTCTAAAGAGTTTTTCCAAATTATTACGATCAACCACTTTGAGTGAAGTGACAATGCTGGCGGTTCCACAGAAAAATACCATTGTTTTACAAATTTTTTCTGAATTGTTAGGATCAGGGGTGTCTCATTGACTTTAGTGGGGGGCCACTGGATGCAAGAGCTTGATGCAAAGTGGATTCACCTTGCATGAATGGCTACCCCACCCTAGCAACATACTTACCGACCCTACCATTTCACTGTGAGAATTTTACTGACCCTCATGACCAAAGTCTGGCCGGGTGACTTTTTATACGATCATTCACCAAATCATCAGCATGCCTACTGATGAGTGTGATGTGCATGATATTGTCATGCATGTGATAGAGACTGCAAGACATACTTGGTCAACAGCCACACAGGTCACACTGCTGGTGGCTGTACAAACAACTTTAACACTGTTACAAAATACGCACCACACTGTGAATCCACATCGAACAAGAATGATAAATACATTTCAGGAAAACATCCTCACTGTAACAAAACATAAACACAACATAACATAACAAATACCCACAAGCTCATGCAACGCTGACTCTTCCGGGCTACACCCCTGCTACCACCCAACCCCGCGCCCCAAAACATCACCGCCCCCCTCCGTGCGTTGGTTGAGGTGGGCGGGGTTAGGTGGTGGGGGTGTATATTGTAACACATGGAATTGTGGGTATTGTTTCTGTTGTGTTAATGTTGTGTTACGGTGAAGATGTTCTCCTGAAATGTGTTTGTCATTCTTGTTTGATGTGGCTCCACAATGTGGCGCATATTTGTAACATTGTTAAAGTTGTTTGTACGGCCACCTTCAGTGTGATCTGTAAGGCTGTTGACTGTTGACTAAGTATGTCTTGCAGTCACTCATGTATGTCATATTACAGGGAAAAAAATGTAAATGTTAGTTTGAGCCTAAACCTTTTATAAGAGGCTACATATATTTTTTGCCTTGAATGTGAAAATACACATAAATATTAAAAAAAAATAATTTACCTTAAAACTACATTAACATTACAAAACATTTCTTTTTGTTTTTGCAAACCTTACAAAATGTTTTTTTTTTTCAGTAAAACTCACAAAGATACATTTCTTCAGGCATTTTTTTGTAATTTTGCATGTGTATTTTTGGAGATATGGTTAAAAAACTGTCTTATTCAGTGTGACCAATGTGTGGCCAGTAAAACCAAATTTTTGTATTTGTGAACCTTTCCAAAATACCTAATTCAGGTAAAACTCACATAAAGTCAATATTACAGGCTTTTTTAGACAGATTTCATGTTTGGTTTTGGAGTTATGTTTATGAACCTTTCACATTTAGTATGACAGCTATACTGTTATATTAAATTTAAAAAAAATTGTATCTTTGCAAACACTGTAAAAATTAATTCTGTAAAAAAAACGGTCATTTACTGGCAGCTACGGCTGCCAAACAAAAACCATAAAATTAAAGTAAAACATTGTAAACCAAATAATGATCAAAAACATTATATTTACAGAAATTTTCATGAAACGTTTAAGGGAGAAATATCGTAATTTTACAGATTTTTACCAAATTATTAAGATCAACCACCTTTAATAAAGTGACGATGCAAACAGTTCCGCAGAAAAAAAAACTTTATTCTTCAGAGTTTTTCCAAATTATTACGATCAACCACCTTTAATAAAGTGACGATGCTAACAGTTCCGCAGAAAAATACCTTTATTCTTCAGAGTTTTTCCAAATTATTACGACCAACCACCTTTAGTGAAGTGACAATGCTGGCGGCTCCACAGAAAAATACCATTGTTTAACAGATTTTTTCAGAATTGTTAGGAACAGGGGTGTCTCATTGACTTTAGCGGGGGGCCACTGGATGCAGGAAATTGATACAAATTGGGTTAACCTTGCATTAATGGCTATCCCACCCTAGCGACATACTTACCATTCCTATCACTTCAACACGAGAATTTCACTGACCCTCATGCAGGGTTGACTCATGGAATTCTGGGTAATACCGTGGTGGGTTTTATTGAACGCTCATTCATCAAATCATCAGCGTGCCATTTGAGGCATGTGATGAGCACGGTTTTGTCGTTCTTTTGAAAAGTGACTGCAAGATATACTTGGCCAACAGCCACACAGGTCACACTGACGGTGGCTGTACAAACAACTTTAACACTGTTACAAATATGCACCACACTGTGAACCCACATCGAACAAGAATGATAAGCACATTTCAGGAAAACATCCTCACTGTAATAAAACATAAACACAACATAACAAATACCCAGAAGCCCAAGCAGCGCTGACTCTTCCGGGCTACAATCCCGCTACCACCCAACCCCGTGCCAAAAAACATCACCGCCCCCCTCCGTGCGTTGGTTGAGCTGGGTGGGGTTAGGTGGTGGGGGTGTATATTGTAACACATGGAATTCTAGGAATTGTTTCTGTTGTGTTAATGTTGTGTTACGGTGACGATGTTCTCCTGAAATGTGTTTGTCAGTCTTGATTGATGTGGCTCCACAGTGTGGCGCATATTTGTAACATTGTTAAAGTTGTTTATACGGCCACCGTCAGTATGATCTGTACGGCTGTTGACTGTTGTTTAAGTATGTCTTGCAGTCATTCATGTATGTCATATTACAGGGAAAAAAATGTAATAGTTAGTTTGAGCATAAACCTTTTATAAGAGGCTACATATATTTTTTGCCTTGAATGTGAAAATACACATAAATATTTAAAACATTTGATTTACCTTAAAATTACATATAAAACTTTTAGATTGTTGGTATGGACAAATACTTTTATATAACAAGCTACATATTTAATTAAAGTTAATTACTGTAATTTTACATGAAATTGAAAGTAATTTGAGAAAACAGAAAATAATATGTATAATTAATTTGGTATTTTTCCGTAAAAAAATAGGAATATACATAGTTCGTCATTACTGGTATATTATTCAAAATAACAGGCGGTTTGTTTATTTACAGATAATGTCATGAATTCTACAGTTTTATAACCTATCTAAAAAAATTGAAAAATTACAGTAGAAATTTAAGTAAACTAACCATAAAAATTGGATTTTTTTTTTTACAGTGAACCTTACAAAAGATAATTTTTCTACTACAACTAACAAAGATACACATCTCTAGGCATTATTAGCCGTTTTGCATGTGTTGTTTAAAAGTTGTGTTTGAAAACTTTTTTATTGCTTTTTTCGCATTATCTCAGGATTCTAATAACATTATTGTCATATTGAGTAAAACAACAATTTTTTGCATTGCACAGATTTAAAAAAGCAATCGTTTCGAGTAAAACTCCCAAAGATGCATTATTTCAGGCATTATTAGCAATGTGTGGTGTAGGAGTTATGTTTAAATAACTGTCATATTGAGTTTTACAGTATACAGTCATATTGAGTAAAACCTAATTTTTGGATTTGCAAACCATAGAAAATCAACTATATCTAGTAAAACTCACATGGATTCAATATCACAGGCATTTTTTGACATTTTGCACGTTTGGATTAGGAATTATGTTGGAATACATTTTTATTGCTCTTTTTGCATTATCTCAGGATTTTAAGTACATTACTGTCAAATTGGGTAAAACATTTCTTTTTGTTTTTGCAAACCTTACAAAATGTTTTTTTATTCAGTAAAACTCACAAAGATACATTTCTTCAGGCATTTTTGGGTAATTTTGCATGTGTATTTTTGGAGATATGGTTAAAAAACTGTCTTATTGAGTGTGACCAATGTGAGGCCAGTAAAACCAAATTTTTGTATTTGTGAACCTTTCCAAAATACCTAATTCAGGTAAAACTCACATAAAGTCAATATTACTGGCTTTTTTAGACAGATTTCATGTTTGGTTTTGGAGTTATGTTTATTAACCTTTCATATTTAGTATGACAGATTTACTGTTATATTGAATAAAAAAACTAACTTTTATCTTTGCAAACACTGTAAAAATAAATTTTGTAAAAAAACGGTCATTTACTGGCAGCTACGGCTGCCAAACAAAAACCATAAAACTAAAGTAAAACATTGTAAACCAAAAAATGATCAAAAATATTATATTTACAGAAATTTTCATGAAACATTTTGGGGTGAAATATCGTAATTTTACAGATTTTTACTAAATTATTAAGCTCAACCACCTTTAATAAAGTGACGATGCAAACAGTTCTGCAGAAAAATACCTTTATTCTAAAGAGTTTTTCCAAATTATTACGATCAACCACTTTTAGTGAAGTGACAATGCTGGCGGTTCCACAGAAAAATACCATTGTTTTACAGATTTTTTCTGAATTGTTAGGATCAGTGGTGTCTCATTGACTTTAGCGGGGGGCCACTGGATGCAGGAACTTGATGCAAAGTGGATTGCAAAATGGCTAATAATGCCTAGAGATATGTTTATTTGTTAGTTGTACTAGAAAAATGATCTTTTGCAAGGTTTGCAAAGACAGAAGTTAGTTTTTTTTATTCAATATAACAGTGTAACTGTCATACTAAATATGAAAGGTTTATAATCATAACTCCAAAACCAAATATGAAATTTGTCTTAATAAGCCTTTGATATTGAATTTATGTGAGTTTTAGCAGAATCAGGTATTTTGGAAAGAATCACAAATACAAATATTAGATTTTACTGGCCTCATATTGGTCACACTCAAAATGACAGTTTTTGAAACATAACTCCAAAAATACACATGCAAAATGTCTAATAATTCCTGAAGAAATGCATCTTCGAGAGTTTTCCTGAAAAAAAAAACATTTGGTAAGGTTTGCAAAAACAAAATTTGATTTGTTACTCAATTTGACAGTAATGTACTTAGAATCCTGAGATAATGCGAAAAAAGCAATAAAAATGTATTCCAACATAATTCCTAATTCAAACGTGCATAATGTCTAAAAATACCTGTGATATTGAATACATGTGAGTTTTACTAGATACAGTTGTTTTTCTATGGTTTGCAAATACAAAAATGAGGTTTTACTCAATATGACTGTATACTGTAACACTCAATATGACAGTTATTTAAACAAAACTCGTACACCACACATGAAAATTGTCTAATGATGCCTGAAATAATGCATCTTTGGGAGTTTTACTCGAAACATATGCTTTTTTAAATCTTGCAAGTGCAAAAAGTAGTGTTTTACTCAATGTGACTATAATAGTCTTACAATCCTGAGATAATGCGAAAAAAGCAATAAAAATGTATTCAAACATAACTTCTAAACAACACATGCAACATGGCTAATAATGCCTAGAGATATGTTTTCTGATTAGTTGTACTCGAAAAATGATCTTTTGTAAGGTTTGCAAAGACACAAGTTAGTTTTTTTATTCAATATAACAGTGTAACTTTCATACTAAATATGAAAGGTTTATAATCATAACTCCAAAACCCAATGTGAAATTTGTCTTAAAAAGCCTTTAATATTTAATTTATGTAAGTTTTAGCAGAATCAGGTATTTTGGAAAGAATCACAAATACAAATATTAGATTTTACTGGCCTCATATTGGTCACATTCTAAATGACAGTTTTTGAAACATAACTCCAAAAATACACATGCAAAATGTCTAATAATTCCTGGAGAAATGCATCTTCGAGAGTTTTCCTGAAAAAAAAAAACATTTGGTAAGGTTTGCAAAAACAAAATTTGATTTGTTACTCAATTTGAAAGTAATGTACTTGGAATCCTGAGATAATGCGAAAAAAGCAATAAAAATGTATTCCAACATAATTCCTAATCCAAACGTGCAAAATGTCTAAAAATGCCTGTGATATTGAATACATGTGAGTTTTACTAGATACAGTTGTTTTTCTATGGTTTGCAAATACAAAAATGAGGTTTTAGTCAATATGACTGTATACTGTAACACTCAATATGAGAGTTATTTAAACATAACTCCTACACCACACATGAAAAATGTCTAATAATGCCTGAAATAATGCATTATTGGGAGTTTTACTCGAAACATATGCTTTTTTAAATCTTGCAAATGCAAAAAGTAGTTTTTTACTCAATATGACTATAATAGTCTGAGAATCCTGAGATAATGCGAAAAAAGCAATAAAAATGTATTCAAACATAACTTCTAAACAACACATGCAAAATGGCTAATAAGGCCTAGAGATATGTTTTTTGGTTAGTTGTACTCGAAAAATGATCTTTTGTAAGGTTTGCAAAGACACAGGTTAGTTTTTTTATTCAATATAACAGTGTAACTTTCATATTAAATATGAAAGGTTTATAATTATAACTCCAAAACCAAATGTGAAATTTGTCTTAAAAAGCCTTTAATATTGAATTTATGTAAGTTTTAGCAGAATCAGGTATTTTGGAAAGAATCACAAATACAAATATTACATTTTACTGGCCTCATATTGGTCACACTCAAAATGACAGTTTTTGAAACATAACTCCAAAAATACACATGCAAAATGTCTAATCAATCAATCAATCAATCAATGTTTACTTATATAGCCCTAAATCACTATAATTCCTGAAGAAATGCATCTTCGAGAGTTTTCCTGAAAAAAAAAACATTTGGTAAGGTTTGCAAAAACAAAATTTGATTTGTTACTCAATTTGACAGTAATGTACTTAGAATCCTGAGATAATGCGAAAAAAGCAATAAAAATGTATTCCAACATAATTCCTAATTCAAACGTGCAAAATGTCTAAAAATGCATGTGATATTGAATTCATGCGAGTTTTACTAGATACAGTTGTTTTTCTATGGTTTGCAAATACAAAAATGAGGTTTTACTCAATATGACTGAATACTTTAACACTCAATATGACAGTTATTTAAACATAACTCCTACACCACACATGAAAAATGGCTAATAATGCCTGAAATAATGCATCTTTGGGAGTTTTACTCGAAACATATGCTTTTTTTAAATCTTGCAAGTGCAAAAAGTAGTGTTTTACTCAATGTGACTATAATAGTCTTAGAATCCTGAGATAATGCGAAAAAAGCAATAAAAATGTATTCAAACATAACTTCTAAACAACACATGCAAAATGGCTAATAATGCCTAGAGATATGATTTTTGGTTAGTTGTACTCGAAAAATGATCTTTTGTAACGTTTGCAAAGACACAGGTTAGTTTTTTTATTCAATATAACAGTGTGACTTTCATACTAAATATGAAAGGTTTATAATCATAACTCCAAAACCAAATGTGAAATTTGTCTTAAAAAGCCTTTAATATTGAATTTATGTAAGTTTTAGCAGAATCAGGTATTTTGGAAAGAATCACAAATACAAATATTAGATTTTACTGGCCTCATATTGGTCACACTCAAAATGACAGTTTTTGAAACATAACTCCAAAAATACACATGCAAAATGTCTAATAATTCCTGAAGAAATGCATCTTCGAGAGTTTTCCTGAAAAAAAAACATTTGGTAAGGTTTGCAAAAACAAAATTTGATTTTTTACTCAATTTGACAGTAATGTACTTAGAATCCTGAGATAATGCTAAAAAAGCAATAAAAATGTATTCCAACATAATTCCTAATCCAAACGTGCAAAATGTCTAAAAATGCCTGTGATATTGAATACATGCGAGTTTTACTAGATACAGTTGTTTTTCTATGGTTTGCAAATACAAAAATGAGGTTTTACTCAATATGACTGTATACTGTAACACTCAATATGACAGTTATTTAAACATAACTCCTACACCACACATGAAAAATGTCTAATAATGCCTGAAATAATGCATCTTTGGGAGTTTTACTCGAAACATATGCTTTTTTAAATCTTGCAAATGCAAAAAGTAGTTTTTTACTCAATATGACTATAACAGTCTGAGAATCCTGAGATAATGCGAAAAAAGCAATAAAAATGTATTCAAACATAACTTTTAAACAACACATGCAAAATGGCTAATAATAGCTAGAGATATGTTTTTTTGTTAGTTGTACTAGAAAAATGATCTTTTTTGTAAGGTTTGCAAAGACTCAAGTTCGTTTTTTTATTCAATATAACAGTGTAACTGTCATACTAAATATGAAAGGTTTATAATCATAACTCCAAAACCAAATATGAAATTTGTCTTAAAAAGCCTTTAATATTGAATTTATGTAAGTTTTAGCAGAATCAGGTATTTTGGAAAGAATCACAAATACAAATATTAGATTTTACTGGCCTCATATTGGTCACACTCAAAATGACAGTTTTTGAAGCATAATTCCAAAAATACACATGCAAAATGTCTAATGATGCCTTAAAAAATGCATCTTCGAGAGTTTTCCTAAAAAAAAAAACATTTGGTAAGGTTTGCAAAAACAAAATTTGATTTGTTACTCAATTTGACAGTAATGTACTTAGAATCCTGAGATAATGCGAAAAAAGCAATAAAAATGTATTCCAACATAATTCCTAATCCAAACGTGCAAAATGTCTAAAAATGCCTGTGATATTGAATACATGTGAGTTTTACTAGATACAGTTGTTTTTCTATGGTTTGCAAAAACAAAAATGAGGTTTTACTCAATATGACTGAATACTGTAACACTCAATATGACAGTTATTTAAACATAACTCGTACACCACACATGAAAATGTCTAATAATGCCTGAAATAATGCATCTTTGGGAGTTTTACTCGAAACATATGCTTTTTTAAATCTTGCAAGTGCAAAAAGTAGTGTTTTACTCAATGTGACTATAATAGTTTTAGAATCCTGAGAAAATGCGAAAAAAGCAATAAAAATGTATTCAAACATAACTTTTAAACAACACATGCAAAATGGCTAATAATAGCTAGAGATATGTTTTTTTGTTAGTTGTACTAGAAAAATGATCTTTTTTGTAAGGTTTGCAAAGACTCAAGTTCGTTTTTTTATTCAATATAACAGTGTAACTGTCATACTAAATATGAAAGGTTTATAATCATAACTCCAAAACCAAATATGAAATTTGTCTTAAAAAGCCTTTAATATTTAATTTATGTAAGTTTTAGCAGAATCAGGTATTTTGGAAAGAATCACAAATACAAATATTAGATTTTACTGGCCTCATATTGGTCACACTCAAAATGACAGTTTTTGAAACTTAACTCCAAAAATACACATGCAAAATGTCTAATAATTCCTGAAGAAATGCATCTTCTACAGTTTTCCTGAAAAAAAAACATTTGGTAAGGTTTGCAAAAACAAAATTTGATTTGTTACTCAATTTGACAGTAATGTACTTAGAATCCTGAGATAATGCGAAAAAAGCAATAAAAATGTATTCCAACATAATTCCTAATCCAAACGTGCAAAATGTCTAAAAATGCCTGTGATATTGAATACATGTGAGTTTTACTAGATACAGTTGTTTTTCTATGGTTTGCAAGTACAAAAATGAGGTTTTACTCAATATGACTGTATACTGTAACACTCAATATGACAGTTATTTAAACATAACTCCTACACCACAAATGAAAAATGTCTAATAATGCCTGAAATAATGCATCTTTGGGAGTTTTACTCGAAACATATGCTTTTTTAAATCTTGCAAGTGCAAAAAGTAGTGTTTTACTCAATGTGACTATAATAGACTTACAATCCGGAGATAATGCGAAAAAAGCAATAAAAATGTATTCAAACATAACTTCTAAACAACACATGCAAAATGGCTAATAATGCCTAGAGATATGTTTTTTGGTTGGTTGTACTTGAAAAATGATCTTTTGTAAGGTTTGCAAAGACACAGGTTAGTTTTTTTATTCAATATAACAGTGTAACTTTCATACTAAATATGAAAGGTTTATAATCATAACTCCAAAACCAAATGTGAAATTTGTCTTAAAAAGCCTTTAATATTTAATTTATGTAAGTTTTAGCAGAATCAGGTATTTTGGAAAGAATCACAAATACAAATATTAGATTTTACTGGCCTCATATTGGTCACACTCAAAATGACAGTTTTTGAAACATAACTCCAAAAATACACATGCAAAATGTCTAATAATTCCTGAAGAAATGCATCTTCGAGAGTTTTCCTGAAAAAAAAACATTTGGTAAGGTTTGCAAAAACAAAATTTGATTTGTTACTCAATTTGACAGTAATGTACTTAGAATCCTGAGATAATGCGAAAAAAGCAATAAAAATGTATTCCAACATAATTCCTAATCCAAACCCGCAAAATGTCTAAAAATGCCTGTGATATTGAATACATGTGAGTTTTACTAGATACAGTTGTTTTTCTATGGTTTGCAAATACAAAAATGAGGTTTTACTCAATATGAATGTATACTGTAACACTCAATATGACAGTTATTTAAACATAACTCCTACACCACACATGAAAAATGGCTAATAATGCCTGAAATAATGCATCTTTGGGAGTTTTACTCGAAACCTATGCTTTTTTAAATCTTGCAAATGCAAAAAGTAGTTTTTTACTCAATATGACTATAATAGTCTTACAATCCTGAGATAATGCGAAAAAAGCAATAAAAATGTATTCAAACATAACTTCTAAACAACACATGCAAAATGGCTAATAATAGCTAGAGATATGTTTTTTTTGTTAGTTGTACTAGAAAAATGATCTTTTGTAAGGTTTGCAAAGACACAAGTTAGGTTTTTTATTCAATATAACAGTGTAACTGTCATACTAAATATGAAAGGTTTATAATCATAACTCCAAAACCAAATATGAAATTTGTCTTAAAAAGCCTTTAATATTGAATTTATGTAAGTTTTAGCAGAATCAGGTATTTTGGAAAGAATCACAAATACAAATATTACATTTTACTGGCCTCATATTGGTCACACTCAAAATGACAGTTTTTGAAACATAACTCCAAAAATACACATGCAAAATGTCTAATAATTCCTGAAGAAATGCATCTTCGAGAGTTTTCCTGAAAAAAAAAACATTTGGTAAGGTTTGCAAAAACAAAATTTGATTTGTTACTCAATTTGACAGTAATGTACTTGGAATCCTGAGATAATGCGAAAAAAGCAATAAAAATGTATTCAAACATAATTCCTAATCCAAACGTGCAAAATGTCTAAAAATGCCTGTGATATTGAATACATGTGAGTTTTACTAGATACAGTTGTTTTTCTATGGTTTGCAAATACAAAAATGAGGTTTTACTCAATATGACTGTATACTGTAAAACTCAATATGACAGTTATTTAAACATAACTCCTACACCACACATGAAAAATGTCTAATAATGCCTGAAATAATGCATCTTTGGGAGTTTTACTCGAAACATATGCTTTTTTTAAATCTTGCAAGTGCAAAAAGTAGTGTTTTACTCAATGTGACTATAATAGTCTTAGAATCCTGAGATAATGCAAAAAAAGCAATAAAAATGTTTTCAAACATAACTTCTAAACAACACATGCAAAATGGCTAATAATGCCTAGAGATATGTTTTTTGGTTAGTTGTACTCGAAAAATGATCTTATGTAAGGTTTGCAAAGACACAAGTTAGTTTTTTTATTCAATATAACAATGTAACTTTCATACTAAACATGAAAGGTTTATAATCATAACTCCAAAACCCATTGTGAAATTTGTCTTAAAAAGCCTTTAATATTTAATTTATGTAAGTTTTAGCAGAATCAGGTATTTTGGAAAGAATCACATATACAAATATTAGATTTTACTGGCCTCATATTGGTCGCACTCAAAATGACAGTTTTTGAAACATAACTCCAAAAATACACATGCAAAATGTCTAATAATTCCTGAAGAAATGCATCTTCGAGCGTTTTCCTGAAAAAAAAACATTTGGTAAGGTTTGCAAAAACAAAATTTGATTTGTTACTCAATTTGACAGTAATGTACTTAGAATCCTGAGATAATGCGAAAAAAGCAATAAAAATGTATTCCAACATAATTCCTAATCCAAACGTGCAAAATGTCTAAAAATGCCTGTGATATTGAATACATGAGAGTTTTACTAGATACAGTTTTTTTTCTATGGTTTGCAAATACAAAAATGAGGTTTTATTCAATATGACTGTATACTGTAAAACTCACTATGACAGTTATTTAAACATAACTCCTACACCACACATGAAAAATGGCTAATAATGCATGAAATAATGCATCTTTGGGAGTTTTACTCGAAACATATGCTTTTTTAAATCTTGCAAATGTAAAAAGTAGTTTTTTTACTCAATATGACTATAATAGTCTGAGAATCCTGAGATAATGCGAAAAAAGCAATAAAAATGTATTCATCATAACTTCTAAACAACACATGCAAAATGGCTAATAATAGCTAGAGATATGTTTTTTTGTTAGTTGTACTAGAAAAATTATCTTTTGTAAGGTTTGCAAAGACACAAGTTAGTTGTTTAATTCAATATAACAGTGTAACTGTCATACTAAATATGAAAGGTTTATAATCATAACTCCAAAACCAAATATGAAATTTGTCTTAAAAAGCCTTTAATATTGAATTTATGTAAGTTTTAGCAGAATCAGGTATTTTGGAAAGAATCACAAATACAAATATTAGATTTTACTGGCCTCATATTGGTCGCACTCAAAATGACAGTTTTTGAAACATAACTCCAAAAATACACATTCAAAATGTCTAATGATTTCTTAAAAATGCATCTTCAAGAGTTTTCCTGAAAAAAAACATTTGGTAAGGTTTGCAAAAACAAAATTTGATTTGATACTCAATTTGACAGTAATGTACTTAGAATCATGAGATAATGCGAAAAAAGCAATACAAATGTATTCCAACAAAATTCCTAATCCAAACGTGCAAAATGTCTAAAAATGCCTGTGATATTGAATACATGTGAGTTTTACTAGATACAGTTGTTTTTCTATGGTTTGCAAATACAAAAATGAGGTTTTACTCAATATGACTGTATACTGTAACACTCAATATGACAGTTATTTAAACATAACTCGTACACCACACATGAAAATGTCTAATAATGCCTGAAATAATGCATCTTTGGGAGTTTTACTCAAAACATATGCTTTTTTAAATCTTGCAAGTGCAAAAAGTAGTGTTTTACTCAATGTGACTATAATAGTTTTAGAATCCTGAGAAAATGCGAAAAAAGCAATAAAAATGTATTCAAACATAACTTCTAAACAACACATGCAAAATGGCTAACAATGCCTAGAGATATGTTTTTTGGTTAGTTGTACTCGAAAAATGATCTTTTGTAAGGTTTGCAAAGACACAAGTTAGTTTTTTTATTCAATATAACAGTGTAACTGTCATACTAAATATGAAAGGTTTATAATCATAACTCCAAAACCCAATGTGAAATTTGTCTTAAAAAGCCTTTAATATTTAATTAATGTAAGTTTTAGCAGAATCAGGTATTTTGGAAAGAATCACAAATACAAATATTAGATTTTACTGGCCTCATATTGGTCACACTCAAAATGACAGTTTTTGAAACTTAACTCCAAAAATACACATGAAAAATGTCTAATAATTCCTGAAGAACTGCATCTTCTACAGTTTTCCTGAAAAAAAAACATTTGGTAAGGTTTGCAAAAACAAAATTTGATTTGTTACTCAATTTGACAGTAATGTACTTAGAATCCTGAGATAATGCGAAAAAAGCAATAAAAATGTATTCCAACATAATTCCTAATCCAAACGTGCAAAATGTCTAAAAATGCCTGTGATATTGAATACATGTGAGTTTTACTAGATACAGTTGTTTTTCTATGGTTTGCAAGTACAAAAATGAGGTTTTACTCAATATGACTGTATACTGTAACACTCAATATGACAGTTATTTAAACATAACTCCTACACCACAAATGAAAAATGTCTAATAATGCCTGAAATAATGCATCTTTGGGAGTTTTACTCGAAACATATGCTTTTTTTAAATCTTGCAAGTGCAAAAAGTAGTGTTTTACTCAATGTGACTATAATAGACTTACAATCCGGAGATAATGCGAAAAAAGCAATAAAAATGTATTCAAACATAACTTCTAAACAACACATGCAAAATGGCTAATAATGCCTAGAGATATGTTTTTTGGTTGGTTGTACTTGAAAAATGATCTTTTGTAAGGTTTGCAAAGACACAGGTTAGTTTTTTTATTCAATATAACAGTGTAACTTTCATACTAAATATGAAAGGTTTATAATCATAACTCCAAAACCAAATGTGAAATTTGTCTTAAAAAGCCTTTAATATTTAATTTATGTAAGTTTTAGCAGAATCAGGTATTTTGGAAAGAATCACAAATACAAATATTAGATTTTACTGGCCTCATATTGGTCACACTCAAAATGACAGTTTTTGAAACATAACTCCAAAAATACACATGCAAAATGTCTAATAATTCCTGAAGAAATGCATCTTCGAGAGTTTTCCTGAAAAAAAAACATTTGGTAAGGTTTGCAAAAACAAAATTTGATTTGTTACTCAATTTGACAGTAATGTACTTAGAATCCTGAGATAATGCGAAAAAAGCAATAAAAATGTATTCCAACATAATTCCTAATCCAAACGTGCAAAATGTCTAAAAATGCCTGTGATATTGAATACATGTGAGTTTTACTAGATACAGTTGTTTTTCTATGGTTTGCAAATACAAAAATGAGGTTTTACTCAATATGACTGTATACTGTAACACTCAATATGACAGTTATTTAAACATAACTCCTACACCACACATGAAAAATGGCTAATAATGCCTGAACTAATGCATCTTTGGGAGTTTTACTCGAAACATATGCTTTTTTAAATCTTGCAAATGCAAAAAGTAGTTTTTTACTCAATATGACTATAATAGTCTTACAATCCTGAGATAATGCGAAAAAAGCAATAAAAATGTATTCAAACATAACTTGTAAACAACACATGCAAAATGGCTAATAATAGCTAGAGATATGTTTTTTTTGTTAGTTGTACTAGAAAAATGATCTTTTGTAAGGTTTGCAAAGACACAAGTTAGGTTTTTTATTCAATATAACAGTGTAACTGTCATACTAAATATGAAAGGTTTATAATCATAACTCCAAAACCAAATATGAAATTTGTCTTAAAAAGCCTTTAATATTGAATTTATGTAAGTTTTAGCAGAATCAGGTATTTTGGAAAGAATCACAAATACAAATATTACATTTTACTGGCCTCATATTGGTCGCACTCAAAATGACAGTTTTTGAAACATAACTCCAAAAATACACATGCAAAATGTCTAATAATTCCTGAAGAAATGCATCTTCGAGCGTTTTCCTGAAAAAAAAACATTTGGTAAGGTTTGCAAAAACAAAATTTGATTTGTTACTCAATTTGACAGTAATGTACTTAGAATCCTGAGATAATGCGAAAAAAGCAATAAAAATGTATTCCAACATAATTCCTAATCCAAACGTGCAAAATGTCTAAAAATGCCTGTGATATTGAATACATGAGAGTTTTACTAGATACAGTTTTTTTTCTATGGTTTGCAAATACAAAAATGAGGTTTTACTCAATATGACTGTATACTGTAAAACTCAATATGACAGTTATTTAAACATAACTCCTACACCACACATGAAAAATGTCTAATAATGCCTGAAATAATGCATCTTTGGGAGTTTTACTCGAAACATATGCTTTTTTTAAATCTTGCAAGTGCAAAAAGTAGTGTTTTACTCAATGTGACTATAATAGTCTTAGAATCCTGAGATAATGCAAAAAAAGCAATAAAAATGTTTTCAAACATAACTTCTAAACAACACATGCAAAATGGCTAATAATGCCTAGAGATATGTTTTTTGGTTAGTTGTACTAGAAAAATTATCTTTTGTAAGGTTTGCAAAGACACAAGTTAGTTGTTTAATTCAATATAACAGTGTAACTGTCATACTAAATATGAAAGGTTTATAATCATAACTCCAAAACCAAATATGAAATTTGTCTTAAAAAGCCTTTAATATTGAATTTATGTAAGTTTTAGCAGAATCAGGTATTTTGGAAAGAATCACAAATACAAATATTACATTTTACTGGCCTCATATTGGTCACACTCCAAATGACAGTTTTTGAAACATAACTCCAAAAATACACATGCAAAATGTCTAATAATTCCTGAAGAAATGCATCTTCGAGAGTTTTCCTGAAAAAAAAAACATTTGGTAAGGTTTGCAAAAACAAAATTTGATTTGTTACTCAATTTGACAGTAATGTACTTGGAATCCTGAGATAATGCGAAAAAAGCAATAAAAATGTATTCAAACATAATTCCTAATCCAAACGTGCAAAATGTCTAAAAATGCCTGTGATATTGAATACATGTGAGTTTTACTAGATACAGTTGTTTTTCTATGGTTTGCAAATACAAAAATGAGGTTTTACTCAATATGACTGTATACTGTAAAACTCAATATGACAGTTATTTAAACATAACTCCTACACCACACATGAAAAATGTCTAATAATGCCTGAAATAATGCATCTTTGGGAGTTTTACTCGAAACATATGCTTTTTTTAAATCTTGCAAGTGCAAAAAGTAGTGTTTTACTCAATGTGACTATAATAGTCTTAGAATCCTGAGATAATGCAAAAAAAGCAATAAAAATGTTTTCAAACATAACTTCTAAACAACACATGCAAAATGGCTAATAATGCCTAGAGATATGTTTTTTGGTTAGTTGTACTAGAAAAATTATCTTTTGTAAGGTTTGCAAAGACACAAGTTAGTTGTTTAATTCAATATAACAGTGTAACTGTCATACTAAATATGAAAGGTTTATAATCATAACTCCAAAACCAAATATGAAATTTGTCTTAAAAAGCCTTTAATATTGAATTTATGTAAGTTTTAGCAGAATCAGGTATTTTGGAAAGAATCACAAATACAAATATTAGATTTTACTGGCCTCATATTGGTCGCACTCAAAATGACAGTTTTTGAAACATAACTCCAAAAATACACATTCAAAATGTCTAATGATTTCTTAAAAAATGCATCTTCAAGAGTTTTCCTGAAAAAAAACATTTGGTAAGGTTTGCAAAAACAAAATTTGATTTGTTACTCAATTTGACAGTAATGTACTTAGAATCCTGAGATAATGCGAAAAAAGCAATAAAAATGTATTCCAACATAATTCCTAATCCAAACGTGCAAAATGTCTAAAAATGCCTGTGATATTGAATACATGAGAGTTTTACTAGATACAGTTTTTTTTCTATGGTTTGCAAATACAAAAATGAGGTTTTATTCAATATGACTGTATACTGTAACACTCACTATGACAGTTATTTAAACATAACTCCTACACCACACATGAAAAATGGCTAATAATGCATGAAATAATGCATCTTTGGGAGTTTTACTCGAAACATATGCGTTTTTAAATCTTGCAAATGCAAAAAGTCGTTTTTTACTCAATATGACTATAATAGTCTGAGAATCCTGAGATAATGCGAAAACAGCAATAAAAATGTATTCAAACATAACTTCTAAACAACACATGCAAAATGGCTAATAATAGCTAGAGATATGTTTTTTTGTTAGTTGTACTAGAAAAATTATCTTTTGTAAGGTTTGCAAAGACACAAGTTAGTTGTTTAATTCAATATAACAGTGTAACTGTCATACTAAATATGAAAGGTTTATAATCATAACTCCAAAACCAAATATGAAATTTGTCTTAAAAAGCCTTTAATATTGAATTTATGTAAGTTTTAGCAGAATCAGGTATTTTGGAAAGAATCACAAATACAAATATTAGATTTTACTGGCCTCATATTGGTCGCACTCAAAATGACAGTTTTTGAAACATAACTCCAAAAATACACATTCAAAATGTCTAATGATTTCTTAAAAAATGCATCTTCAAGAGTTTTCCTGAAAAAAAACATTTGGTTAGGTTTGCAAAAACAAAATTTGATTTGTTACTAAATTTGACAGTAATGTACTTAGAATCCTGAGATAATGCGAAAAAAGCAATAAAAATGTATTCCAACACAACTTCTAAACAACACATGCAAAATGGCTAATAATGCCTAGAGATATGTTTTTTTGTTAGTTGTACTAGAAAAAATGATCTTCTGTAAGGTTTGCAAAGACACAAATTAGTTTTTTTATTCAATATAACAGTGTAACTGTCATACTAAATATGAAAGGTTTATAATCATAACTCCAAAACCAAATATGAAATTTGTCTTAAAAAGCCTTTAATATTGAATTCATGTAAGTTTTAGCAGAATCAGGTATTTTGGAAAGAATCACAAATACAAAAATTAGATTTTACTGGCCTCACATTGGTCACACTCAAAATGACAGTTTTTGAAACATAACTCCAAAAATACACATGCAAAATGTCTAATAATTCCTGAAAAAATGCATCTTCGAGAGTTTTCCTGAAAAAAAACATTTGGTAAGGTTTGCAAAAACAAAATTTGATTTGTTACTCAATTTGACAGTAATGTACTTAGAATCCTGAGATAATGCGAAAAAAGCAATAAAAATGTATTCCAACATAATTCCTAATCCAAACGTGCAAAATGTCTAAAAGTGCCTGTGATATTGAATACATGTGAGTTTTACTAGATACAGATGTTTTTCTATGGTTTGCAAATACGAAAATTAGGTTTTACTCAATATGACTGTATACTGTAACACTCAATATGACAGTTATTTAAACATAACTCCTACACCACACATGAAAAATTTCTAATAATGCCTGAAATAATGCATCTTTGGGAGTTTTACTCGAAACATATGCTTTTTTAAATCTTGCAAGTGCAAAAAGTAGTTTTTTACTCAATATGACTATAATAGTCTGAGAATCCTGAGATAATGCGAAAAAAGCAATACAAATGTATTCAAACATAACTTCTAAACAACACATGCAAAATGGCTAATAATGCCTAGAGATATGTTGTTTGGTTAGTTGTACTAGAAAAAATATCTTTTGTAAGGTTTGCAAAGACACAAGTTAGTTTTTTTATTCAATATAACAGTGTAACTGTCATACTAAATATGAAAGGTTTATAATTATAACTCCAAAACCAAATATGAAATTTGTCTTTAAGAGCCTTTAATATGGAATTTATGTAAGTTTTACCAGAATCAGGTATTTTGGAAAGAATCACAAATACAAATATTAGATTTTACTGGCCTCATATTGGTCACACTCAAAATGACAGTTTTTGAAACATAACTCCAAAAATATACATGCAAAATGTCTAATAATGCCTGAAGAAATGCATCTTCGAGAGTTTTCCTGAAAAAAAACATTTGGTAAGGTTTGCAAAAACAAAATTTGATTTGTTACTCAATTTGACAGTAATGTACTTAGAATCCTGAGTTAATGCGAAAAAAGCAATAAAAATGTATTCCAACACAACTTCTAAACAACACATGCAAAATGGCTAATAATGCCTAGAGATATGTTTTTTTGTTAGTTGTACTAGAAAAAAATGATCTTCTGTAAGGTTTGCAAAGACACAAATTAGTTTTTTATTCAATATAACAGTGTAACTGTCATACTAAATATGAAAGGTTTATAATCATAACTCCAAAACCAAATATGAAATTTGTCTTAAAAAGCCTTTAATATTGAATTCATGTAAGTCTTAGCAGAAACAGGTATTTTGGAAAGAATCACAAATACAAATATTAGATTTTACTGGCCTCACATTGGTCACACTCAAAATGACAGGTTTTGAAACATAACTCCAAAAATACACATGCAAAATGTCTAATAATTCCTGAAAAAATGCATCTTCGAGAGTTTTCCTGAAAAAAAACATTGGTAAGGTTTGCAAAAACAAAATTTGATTTGTTACTCAATTTGACAGTAATGTACTTAGAATCCTGAGATAATGCGAAAAAAGCAATAAAAATGTATTCCAACATAATTCCTAATCCAAACGTGCAAAATGTCTAAAAGTGCCTGTGATATTGAATACATGTGAGTTTTACTAAATACAGATGTTTTTCTATGGTTTGCAAATACAAAAATTAGGTTTTACTCAATATGACTGTATACTGTAAAACTCAATATGACAGTTATTTAAACATAACTCCTACACCACACATGAAAAATGTCTAATAATGCCTGAAATAATGCATCTTTGGGAGTTTTACTCGAAACATATGCTTTTTTTAAATCTTGCAAGTGCAAAAAGTAGTGTTTTACTCAATGTGACTATAATGGTCTTAGAATCCTGAGATAATGCAAAAAAAGCAATAAAAATGTTTTCAAACATAACTTCTAAACAACACATGCAAAATGGCTAATAATGCCTAGAGATATGTTTTTTGGTTAGTTGTACTCGAAAAATGATCTTATGTAAGGTTTGCAAAGACACAAGTTAGTTTTTTTATTCAATATAACAATGTAACTTTCATACTAAACATGAAAGGTTTATAATCATAACTCCAAAACCCATTGTGAAATTTGTCTTAAAAAGCCTTTGATATTTAATTTATGTAAGTTTTAGCAGAATCAGGTATTTTGGAAAGAATCACAAATACAAATATTAGATTTTACTGGCCTCATATTGGTCGCACTCAAAATGACAGTTTTTGAAACATAACTCCAAAAATACACATGCAAAATGTCTAATAATTCCTGAAGAAATGCATCTTCGAAGCGTTTTCCTGAAAAAAAAAAAACATTTTGTAAGGTTTGCAAAAACAAAATTTGATTTGTTACTCAATTTGACAGTAATGTACTTAGAATCCTGAGATAATGCGAAAAAAGCAATAAAGATGTATTCCAACATAATTCCTAATCCAAACGTGCAAAATGTCTAAAAATGCCTGTGATATTGAATACATGAGAGTTTTACTAGATACAGTTTTTTTTCTATGGTTTGCAAATACAAAAATGAGGTTTTATTCAATATGACTGTATACTGTAAAACTCACTATGACAGTTATTTAAACATAACTCCTACACCACACATGAAAAATGGCTAATAATGCATGAAATAATGCATCTTTGGGAGTTTTACTCGAAACATATGCTTTTTTAAATCTTGCAAATGCAAAAAGTAGTTTTTTACTCAATATGACTATAATAGTCTGAGAATCCTGAGATAATGCGAAAAAAGCAATAAAAATGTATTCAAACATAACTTCTAAACAACACATGCAAAATGGCTAATAATAGCTAGAGATATGTTTTTTTGTTAGTTGTACTAGAAAAATTATCTTTTGTAAGGTTTGCAAAGACACAAGTTAGTTGTTTAATTCAATATAACAGTGTAACTGTCATACTAAATATGAAAGGTTTATAATCATAACTCCAAAACCAAATATGAAATTTGTCTTAAAAAGCCTTTAATATTGAATTTATGTAAGTTTTAGCAGAATCAGGTATTTTGGAAAGAATCACAAATACAAATATTAGATTTTACTGGCCTCATATTGGGTCGCACTCAAAATGACAGTTTTTGAAACATAACTCCAAAAATACACATTCAAAATGTCTAATGATTTCTTAAAAAAATGCATCTTCAAGAGTTTTCCTGAAAAAAAACATTTGGTAAGGTTTGCAAAAACAAAATTTGATTTGTTACTCAATTTGACAGTAATGTACTTAGAATCCTGAGATAATGCGAAAAAAGCTAATAAAAATGTATTCCAACATAATTCCTAATCCAAACGTGCAAAATGTCTAAAAATGCCTGTGATATTGAATACATGAGAGTTTTACTAGATACAGTTTTTTTTCTATGGTTTGCAAATACAAAATGAGGTTTTATTCAATATGACTGTATACTGTAACACTCACTATGACAGTTATTTAAACATAACTCCTACACCACACATGAAAAATGGCTAATGATGCATGAAATAATTCATCTTTGGGAGTTTTACCTCGAAACATATGCTTTTTTAAATCTTGTAAATGCAAAAAGTAGTTTTTTACTCAATATGACTATAATAGTCTGAGAATCCTGAGATAATGCGAAAAAAGCAATAAAAATGTATTCAAACATAACTTCTAAACAACACATGCAAAATGGCTAATAATAGCTAGAGATATGTTTTTTTGTTAGTTGTACTAGAAAAATTATCTTTTGTAAGGTTTGCAAAGACACAAGTTAGTTGTTTAATTCAATATAACAGTGTAACTGTCATACTAAATATGAAAGGTTTATAATCATAACTCCAAAACCAAATATGAAATTTGTCTCAAAAAGCCTTTAATATTGAATTTATGTAAGTTTTAGCAGAATCAGGTATTTTGGAAAGAATCACAAATACAAAATATTAGATTTATACTGGCCTCATATTGGTCGCACTCAAAATGACAGTTTTTGAAACATAACTCCAAAAATACATATTCAAAATGTCTAATGATTTCTTAAAAAATGCATCTTCAAGAGTTTTCCTGAAAAAAAAACATTTGGTAAGGTTTGCAAAAACAAAATTTGATTTGTTACTAAATTTGACAGTAATGTACTTAGAATCCTGAGATAATGCGAAAAAAGCAATAAAAATGTATTCCAACACAACTTCTAAACAACACATGCAAAATGGCTAATAATGCCTAGAGATATGTTTTTTTGTTAGTTGTACTAGAAAAAATGATCTTCTGTAAGGTTTGCAAAGACACAAATTAGTTTTTTTATTCAATATAACAGTGTAACTGTCATACTAAATATGAAAGGTTTATAATCATAACTCCAAAACCAAATATGAAATTTGTCTTTAAGAGCCTTTAATATTGAATTTATGTAAGTTTTAGCAGAATCAGGTATTTTGGAAAGAATCACAAATACAAATATTAGATTTTACTGGCCTCATATTGGTCACACTCAAAATGACAGTTTTTGAAACATAACTCCAAAAATACACATGCAAAATGTCTAATAATTCCTGAAGAAATGCATCTTCAAGAGTTTTCCTGAAAAAAAAACATTTGGTAAGGTTTGCAAAAACAAAATTTGATTTGATACTCAATTTGACGGTAATGTACTTAGAATCCTGAGATAATGCGAAAAAAGGAATAAAAATGTATTCAAACATAATTCCTAATCCAAACGTGCAAAATGTCCAAAAATGCCTGTGATATTGAATACATGTGAGTTTTACTAGATACAGTTGTTTTTCTATGGTTTGCAAATACAAAAATGAGGTTTTACTCAATATGACTGTATACTGTAACACTCAATATGACAGTTATTTAAACAGAACTCCTACACCAAACATGAAAAATGGCTAATAATGCCTGAAATAATGCATCTTTGGGAGTTTTACTCGAAACATATGCTTTTTTAAATCTTGCAAATGCAAAAAGTAGTTTTTTACTCAATATGACTATAATAGTCTGAGAATCCTGAGATAATGCGAAAAAAGCAATACAATTGTATTCCAACATAACTTCTAAACAACACATGCAAAATGGCTAATAATGCCTAGGGATATGTTTTTTTGTTAGTTGTACTAGAAAAAATGATCTTCTGTAAGGTTTGCAAAGACACAAATTAGTTTTTTTATTCAATATAACAGTGTAACTGTCATACTAAATATGAAAGGTTTATAATCATAACTCCAAAACCAAATATGAAATTTGTCTTAAAAAGCCTTTAATATTGAATTTATGTAAGTTTTAACAGAATCAGGTATTTTGGAAAGAATCACAAATACAAATATTAGATTTTACTGGCCTCATATTGGTCACACTCAAAATGACAGTTTTTGGAAACATAACTCCAAAAATACACATGCAAAATGTCTAATAATTCCTGAAGAAATGCATCTTCGAGAGTTTTCCTGAAAAAAAAAACATTTGGTAAGGTTTGCAAAAACAAAATTTGATTTGTTACTCAATTTGACAGTAATGTACTTAGAATCCTGAGATAATGCGAAAAAAGCAATAAAAATGTATTCCAACATAATTCCTAATCCAAACGTGCAAAATGTCTAAAAATGCCTGTGATATTGAATACATGTGAGTTTTACTAGATACAGTTGTTTTTCTATGGTTTGCAAATACAAAAATGAGGTTTTACTCAATATGACTGTATACTGTAACACTCAATATGACAGTTATTTAAACATAACTCCTACACCACACATGAAAAATGTCTAATAATGCCTGAAATAATGCATCTTTGGGAGTTTTACTCGAAACATATGCTTTTTTAAATCTTGCAAGTGCAAAAAGTAGTGTTTTACTCAATGTGACTATAATAGTCTTACAATCCTGAGATAATGCGAAAAAAGCAATAAAAATGTATTCAAACATAACTTCTAAACAACACATGCAAAATGGCTAATAATTCCTAGAGATATGTTTTTTGGTTAGTTGTACTAGAAAAATGATCTTCTGTAAGGTTTGCAAAGACACAAGTTAGTTGTTTTATTCAATATAACAGTGTAACTGTCATACTAAATTTGAAAGGTTTATAATCATAACTCCAAAACCAAATATGAAATTTGTCTTTAAGAGCCTTTAATATTGAATTTATGTAAGTTTTAGCAGAATCAGGTATTTTGGAAAGAATCACAAATACAAATATTAGATTTTACTGGCCTCATATTGGTCACACTCAAAATGACAGTTTTTGAAGCATAACTCCAAAAATACACATGCAAAGTGTCTAATGATGCCTTAAAAAATGCATCTTCAAGAGTTTTCCTGAAAAAAAAACATTTGGTAAGGTTTGCAAAAACAAAATTTGATTTGATACTCAATTTGACAGTAATGTACTTAGAATCCTGAGATAATGCGAAAAAAAGCAAAAAAAATGTATTCCAACATAATTCCTAATCCAAACGTGCAAAATGTCTAAAAATGCCTGTGATATTGAATACATGTGAGTTTTACTAGATACAGTTGTTTTTCTATGGTTTGCAAATACAAAAATGAGGTTTTACGCAATATGACTGTATACTGTAACACTCATATGACAGTTATTTAAACATAACTCCTACAACCACACATGAAAAAAGTCTAATAATGCCTGAAATAATGCATCTTTGGGAGTTTTACTCGAAACATATGCTTTTTTAAATCTTGCAAGTGCAAAAAGTAGTGTTTTACTCAATGTGACTATAATAATCTTAGAATCCTGAGATAATGCGAAAAAAGCAATAAAAATGTATTCAAACATAACTTCTAAACAACACATGCAAAATGGCTAATAATGCCTAGAGATATGTTTTTTGGTTAGTTGTACTTGAAAAATGATCTTTTGTAAGGTTTGCAAAGACACAGGTTAGTTTTTTTATTCAATATAACAGTGTAACTTTCATACTAAATATGAAAGGTTTATAATCATAACTCCAAAACCAAATATGACATTTGTCTTAAAAAGCCTTTAATATTGAATTTATGTAAGTTTTAGCAGAATCAGGTATTTTGGAAAGAATCACAAATACAAATATTAGATTTTACTGGCCTCATATTGGTCACACTCAAAATGACAGTTTTTGAAACATAACTCCAAAAATACACATGCAAAATGTCTAATAATTCCTGAAGAAATGCATCTTCGAGAGTTTTCCTGAAAAAAAAAACATTTGGTAAGGTTTGCAAAAACAAAATTTGATTTGTTACTCAATTTGACAGTAATGTACTTAGAATCCTGAGATAATGCAAAAAAAGCAATAAAAATGTATTCCAACATAATTCCTAATCCAAACGTGCAAAATGTCTAAAAATGCCTGTGATATTGAATACATGTGAGTTTTACTAGATACAGTTGTTTTTCTATGGTATGCAAATACAAAAATGAGGTTTTACTCAATATGACTGTATACTGTAACACTCAATATGACAGTTATTTAAACATAACTCCTACACCACACATGAAAAATGTCTAATAATGCCTGAAATAATGCATCTTTGGGAGTTTTACTCGAAACATATGCTTTTTTAAATCTTGCAAGTGCAAAAAGTAGTGTTTTACTCAATGTGACTATAATAGTCTTACAATCCTGAGATAATGCGAAAAAAGCAATAAAAATGTATTCAAACATAACTTCTAAACAACACATGCAAAATGGCTAATAATTCCTAGAGATATGTTTTTTGGTTAGTTGTACTAGAAAAATGATCTTTTGTAAGGTTTGCAAAGACACAAGTTAGTTTTTTTATTCAATATAACAGTGTAACTTTCATACTAAATATGAAAGGTTTATAATCATAACTCCAAAACCCAATGTGGAATTTGTCTTAAAAAGCCTTTAATATTTAATTCATGTAAGTTTTAGCAGAATCAGGTGTTTTGGAAAGAATCACAAATACAAATATTAGATTTTACTGGCCTCATATTGGTCACACTCAAAATGACAGTTTTTGAAACACAACTCCAAAAATACACATGCAAAATGTCTAATAATTCCTGAAGAAATGCATCTTCGAGAGTTTTCCTGAAAAAAAAACATTTGGTAAGGTTTGCAAAAACAAAATTTGATTTGTTACTCAATTTGACAGTAATGTACTTAGAATCCTGAGATAATGCAAAAAAAGCAATAAAAATGTATTCCAACATAATTCCTAATCCAAACGTGCAAAATGTCTAAAAATGCCTGTGATATTGAATACATGTGAGTTTTACTAGATACAGTTGTTTTTCTATGGTTTGCAAATACAAAAATGAGGTTTTACTCAATATGACTGTATACTGTAACACTCAATATGACAGTTTTTTAAACATAACTCCTACACCACACATGAAAAATGTCTAATAATGCCTGAAATAATGCATCTTTGGGATTTTTACTCGAAACATATGCTTTTTTAAATCTTGCAAGTGCAAAAAGTAGTGTTTTACTCAATGTGACTATAATAGTCTTAGAATCCTGAGATAATGCGAAAAAAGCAATAAAAATGTATTCAAACATAACTTCTAAACAACACATGCAAAATGGCTAATAATGCCTAGAGATATGTTTTTTGGTTAGTTCTACTAGAAAAATGATCTTTTGTAAGGTTTGCAAAGACACAAGTTAGTTTTTTTATTCAATATAACAGTGTAACTGTCATACTAAATATGAAAGGTTTATAATCATAACTCCAAAACCAAATATGAAATTTGTCTTTAAGAGCCTTTAATATTGAATTTATGTAAGTTTTACCAGAATCAGGTATTTTGGAAAGAATCACAAATACAAATATTAGATTTTACTGGCCTCATATTGGTCACACTCAAAATGACAGTTTTTGAAACATAACTCCAAAAATACACATGCAAAATGTCTAATAATTCCTGAAGAAATGCATCTTCGAGAGTTTTCCTGAAAAAAAACATTTGGTAAGGTTTGCAAAAACAAAATTTGATTTGTTACTCAATTTGACAGTAATGTACTTAGAATCCTGAGATAATGCGAAAAAAGCAATAAAAATGTATTCCAACATAATTCCTAATCCAAACGTGCAAAATGTCTAAAAATGCCTGTGATATTGAATACATGTGAGTTTTACTAGATACAGTTGTTTTTCTATGGTTTGCAAATACAAAAATGAGGTTTTACTCAATATGACTGTATACTGTAACACTCAATATGACAGTTATTTAAACATAACTCCTACACCACACATGAAAAATGTCTAATAATGCCTGAAATAATGCATCTTTGGGAGTTTTACTCGAAACATATGCTTTTTTAAATCTTGCAAGTGCAAAAAGTAGTTTTACTCAATGTGACTATAATAGTCTTAGAATCCTGAGATAATGCGAAAAAAGCAATAAAAATGTATTCAAACATAACTTCTAAACAACACATGCAAAATGGCTAATAATGCCTAGAGATATGTTTTTTGGTTAGTTGTACTCGAAAAATGATATTTTGTAAGGTTTGCAAAGACACAGGTTAGTTTTTTTATTCAATATAACGGGTGTAACTTTCATACTAAATATGAAAGGTTTATAATCATAACTCCAAAACCAAATGTGAAATTAGTCTTAAAAAGCCTTTAATATTGAATTTATGTAAGTTTTAGCAGAATCAGGTATTTTGGAAAGAATCACAAATACAAATATTAGATTTTACTGGCCTCATATTGGTCACACTCAAAATGACAGTTTTTGAAACATAACTCCAAAAATACACATGCAAAATGTCTAATAATTCCTGAAGAAATGCATCTTCGAGAGTTTTCCTGAAAAAAAACATTTGGTAAGGTTTGCAAAAACAAAATTTGATTTGATACTCAATTTGACAGTAATGTACTTAGAATCCTGAGATAATGCGAAAAAAGCAATACAAATGTATTCCAACATAATTCCTAATCCAAACGTGCAAAATGTCTAAAAATGCCTGTGATATTGAATACATGTGACTTTTACTAGATACAGTTGTTTTTCTATGTTTTGCAAATACAAAAATGAGGTTTTACTCAATATGACTGTATACTGTAACACTCAATATGACAGTTATTTAAACATAACTCCTACACCACAAATGAAAAATGTCTAATAATACCTGAAATAATGCATCTTTGGGAGTTTTACTCGAAACATATGCTTTTTTAAATCTTGCAAGTGCAAAAAGTAGTGTTTTACTCAATGTGACTATAATAGTCTTACAATCCTGAGATAATGCGAAAAAAGCAATAAAAATGTATTCAAACATAACTTCTAAACAACACATGCAAAATGGCTAATAATTCCTAGAGATATGTTTTTTGGTTAGTTGTACTAGAAAAATGATCTTCTGTAAGGTTTGCAAAGACACAAGTTAGTTGTTTTATTCAATATAACAGTGTAACTGTCATACTAAATTTGAAAGGTTTATAATCATAACTCCAAAACCAAATATGAAATTTGTCTTTAAGAGCCTTTAATATTGAATTTATGTAAGTTTTAGCAGAATCAGGTATTTTGGAAAGAATCACAAATACAAATATTAGATTTTACTGGCCTCATATTGGTCACACTCAAAATGACAGTTTTTGAAACATAACTCCAAAAATACACATGCAAAATGTCTAATAATTCCTGAAGAAATGCATCTTCGAGAGTTTTCCTGAAAAAAAACATTTGGTAGGGTTTGCAAAAACAACATTTGATTTGTTACTCAATTTGACAGTAATGTACTTAGAATCCTGAGATATTGCGAAAAAAGCAATAAAAATGTATTCCAACATAATTCCTAATCCAAACGTGCAAAATGTCTAAAAATGCCTGTGATATTGAATACATGTGAGTTTTACTAGATACAGTTGTTTTTCTATGGTTTGCAAATACAAAAATGAGGTTTTACTCAATATGACTGTATACTGTAACACTCAATATGACAGTTATTTAAACATAACTCCTACACCACACATGAAAATGGCTAATAATGCCTGAAATAATGCATCTTTGGGAGTTTTACTCGAAACATATGCTTTTTTAAATCTTGCAAGTGCAAAAAGTGTTGTTTTACTCAATGTGACTATAATAGTCTTAGAATCCTGAGATAATGCGAAAAAAGCAATAAAAATGTATTCAAACATAACTTCTAAACAACACATGCAAAATGGCTAATAATGCCTAGAGATATGTTTTTTGGTTAGTTGTACTTGAAAAATGATCTTTTGTAAGGTTTGCAAAGACACAGGTTAGTTTTTTTATTCAATATAACAGTGTAACTTTCATACTAAATATGAAAGGTTTATAATCATAACTCCAAAACCAAATATGAAATTTGTCTTAAAAAGCCTTTAATATTGAATTTATGTAAGTTTTTGCAGAATCAGGTATTTTGAAAAGAATCACAAATACAAATATTAGATTTTACTGGCCTCATATTGGTCACACTCAAAATGACAGTTTTTGAAACATAACTCCAAAAATACACATGCAAAATGTCTAATAATTCCTGAAGAAATGCATCTTCGAGAGTTTTCCTGAAAAAAAAAACATTTGGTAAGGTATGCAAAAACAAAATTTGATTTGTTACTCAATTTGACAGTAATGTACTTAGAATCCTGAGATAATGCGAAAAAAGCAATAAAAATGTATTCCAACATAATTCCTAATCCAAACGTGCAAAATGTCTAAAAATGCCTGTGATATTGAATACATGTGAGTTTTACTAGATACAGTTGTTTTTCTATGGTTTGCAAATACAAAAATTAGGTTTTACTCAATATGACTGTATACTGTAACACTCAATATGACAGTTATTTAAACATAACTCCTACACCACACATGAAAAATGGCTAATGATGCCTGAAATAATGCATCTTTGGGAGTTTTACTCGAAACATATGCTTTTTTAAATCTTGCAAATGCAAAAAGTAGTTGTTTACTCAATATGACTATAATAGTCTGAGAATCCTGAGATAATGCGAAAAAAAGAAATAAAATGTATTCAAACATAACTTCTAAACAACACATGCAAAATGGCTAATAATAGCTAGAGATATGTTTTTTTGTTAGTTGTACTAGAAAAATGATCTTTTGTAAGGTTTGCAAAGACACAAGTTAGTTTTTTTTATTCAATATAACAGTGTAACAGTCATACTAAATATGAAAGGTTTATAATCATAACTCCAAAGCCAAATATGAAATTTGTCTTAAAAAGCCTTTAATATTGAATTTATGTAAGTTTTAGCAGAATCAGGTATTTTGGAAAGAATCACAAATACAAATATTAGATTTTACTGGCCTCATATTGGTCACACTCAAAATGACAGTTTTTGAAACATAACTCCAAAAATACACATGCAAAATGTCTAATAATTCCTGAAGAAATGCATCTTCGAGAGTTTTCCTGAAAAAAAAAACATTTGGTAAGGTATGCAAAAACAAAATTTGATTTGTTACTCAATTTGACAGTAATGTACTTAGAATCCTGAGATAATGCGAAAAAAGCAATAAAAATGTATTCCAACATAATTCCTAATCCAAATGTGCAAAATGTCTAAAAATGCCTGTGATATTGAATACATGTGAGTTTTACTAGATACAGTTGTTTTTCTATGGTTTGCAAATACAAAAATAGGTTTTACTCAATATGACTGTATACTGTAACACTCAATATGACAGTTATTTAAACATAACTCCTACACCACACATGAAAAATGGCTAATAATGCCTGAAATAATGCATCTTTGGGAGTTTTACTCGAAACATATGCTTTTTTAAATCTTGCAAATGCAAAAAGTAGTTGTTTACTCAATATGACTATAATAGTCTGAGAATCCTGAGATAATGCGAAAAAAAGAAATAAAATGTATTCAAACATAACTTCTAAACAACACATGCAAAATGGCTAATGATAGCTAGAGATATGTTTTTTTGTTAGTTGTACTAGAAAAATGATCTTTTGTAAGGTTTGCAAAGACACAAGTTAGTTTTTTTTATTCAATATAACAGTGTAACAGTCATACTAAATATGAAAGGTTTATAATCATAACTCCAAAGCCAAATATGAAATTTGTCTTAAAAAGCCTTTAATATTGAATTTATGTAAGTTTTAGCAGAATCAGGTATTTTGGAAAGAATCACAAATACAAATATTAGATTTTACTGGCCTCATATTGGTCACACTCAAAATGACAGTTTTTGAAACATAACTCCAAAAATACACATTCAAAATGTCTAATAATGCCTGAAGAAATGCATCTTCGAGAGTTTTCCTGAAAAAAAAAAACATTTGGTAAGGTATGCAATAAAAAAAAATGGATTTGATACTCAATTTGACAGTAATGTACTTAGAATCCTGAGATAATGCGAAAAAAGCAATAAAAATGTATTCCAACATAATTCCTAATCCAAACGTGCAAAATGTCTAAAAATGCCTGTGATATTGAATACATGTGAGTTTTACTAGATACAGTTGTTTTTCTATGGTTTGCAAATACAAAAATGAGGTTTTACTCAATATGACTGTATACTGTAACACTCAATATGACAGTTATTTAAACATAACTCCTACACCACACATGAAAAATGTCTAATAATGCCTGAAATAATGCATCTTTGGGAGTTTTACTCGAAACATATGCTTTTTTAAATCTTGCAAGTGCAAAAAGTAGTGTTTTACTCAATGTGACTATAATAGTCTTACAATCCTGAGATAATGCGAAAAAAGCAATACAAATGTATTCAAACATAAATTCTAAACAAAACATGCAAAATGGCTAATAATGCCTAGAGATATGTTTTTTGGTTAGTTGTACTCGAAAAATGATCTTTTGTAAGGTTTGCAAAGACACAAGTTAGTTTTTTTATTCAATATAACAGTGTAACTTTCATACTAAACATGAAAGGTTTATAATCATAACTCCAAAACCCATTGTGAAATTTGTCTTAAAAAGCCTTTAATATTTAATTTATGTAAATTTTAGCAGAATTAGGTATTTTGGAAAGAATCACAAATACAAATATTAGATTTTACTGGCCTCATATTGGTCACACTCAAAATGACAGTTTTTAAAACATAACTCCAAAAATACACATGCAAAATGTCAAATAATTCCTGAAGAAATGCATCTTCGAGAGTTTTCCTGGAAAAAAAAACATTTGGTAAGGTTTGCAAAAACAAAATTTGATTTGTTACTCAATTTGACGGTAATGTACTTAGAATCCTGAGATAATGCGAAAAAAGCAATACAAATGTATTCAAACATAATTCCTAATCCAAACCTGCAAAATGTCTAAAAATGCCTGTGATATTGAATACATGTGAGTTTACTAGATACAGTTGTTTTTCTATGGTTTGCAAATACATAAATGAGGTTTTACTCAATATGACTGTATACTGTAACACTCAATATGACAGTTATTTAAACATAACTCGTACACCACACATGAAAAATGGTTAATAATGCCTGAAATAATGCATCTTTGGGAGTTTTACTCGAAACATATGCTTTTTTAAATCTTGTAAGTGCAAAAAGTAGTGTTTTACTCAATGTGACTATAATAGTCTTAGAATCCTGAGATAATGCGAAAAAAGCAATAAAAATGTATTCAAACATAACTTCTAAACAACACATGCAAAATGGCTAATAATGCCTAGAGACATGTTTTTTGGTTAGTTGTACTAGAAAAATGATCTTTTGTAAGGTTTGCAAAGACACAAGTTAGTTTTTTTATTCAATATAACAGTGTAACAGTCATACTAAATATGAAAGGTTTATAATCATAACTCCGAAGCCAAATATGAAATTTGTCTTAAAAAGCCTTTAATATTGAATTTATGTAAGTTTTAGCAGAATCAGGTATTTTGGAAAGAATCACAAATACAAATATTAGATTTTACTGGCCTCATATTGGTCACACTCAAAATGACAGTTTTTGAAACATAACTCCAAAAATACATATGCAAAATGTCTAATAATTCCTGAAGAAATGCATCTTCGAGAGTTTTCCTGAAAAAAAAACATTTGGTAAGGTTTGCAAAAACAAAATTTGATTTGTTACTCAATTTGACAGTAATGTACTTAGAATCCTGAGATAATGCGAAAAAAGCAATAAAAATGTATTCCAACATAATTCCTAATCCAAACGTGCAAAATGTCTAAAAATGCCTGTGATATTGAATACATGTGAGTTTTACTAGATACAGTTGTTTTTCTATGGTTTGCAAATACAAAAATGAGGTTTTACTCAATATGACTGTATACTGTAACACTCAATATGACAGTTATTTAAACATAACTCCTACACCACACATGAAAAATGGCTAATAATGCCTGAAATAATGGATCTTTGGGAGTTTTACTCGAAACATATGCTTTTTTAAATCTTGCAAATGCAAAAAGTAGTTGTTTACTCAATATGACTATAATAGTCTGAGAATCCTGAGATAATGCGAAAAAAGCAATAAAATGTATTCAAACATAACTTCTAAACAACACATGCAAAATGGCTAATAATTCCTAGAGATATGTTTTTTTGTTAGTTGTACTAGAAAAATGATCTTTTGTAAGGTTTGCAAAGACACAAGTTAGTTTTGTTATTCAATATAACAGTGTAACTTTCATACTAAATATGAAAGGTTTATAATCATAACTCCAAAACCAAATATGAAATGTGTCTTAAAAAGCCTTTAATATTGAATTTATGTAAGTTTTAGCAGAATCAGGTATTTTGGAAAGAATCACAAATACAAATATTAGATTTTACTGGCCTCATATTGGTCACACTCAAAATGACAGTTTTTGAAACATAACTCCAAAAATACACATGCAAAATGTCTAATAATTCCTGAAGAAATTTATCTTCGAGATTTTTCCTGAAAAAAAACATTTGGTAAGGTTTGCAAAAACAAAATTTGATGTGATACTCAATTTGACAGTAATGTACTTAGAATCCTGAGATAATGCGAAAAAAGCAATAAAAATGTATTCCAACATAATTCCTAATCCAAACGTGCAAAATGTCTAAAAATGCCTGTGATATTGAATACATGTGAGTTTTACTAGATACAGTTGTTTTTCTATGGTTTGCAAATACAAAAATGAGGTTTTACTCAATATGACTGTATACTGTAACACTCAATATGACAGTTATTTAAACATAACTCCTACACCACACATGAAAAATGGCTAATAATGCCTGAAATAATGCATCTTTGGGAGTTTTACTCGAAACATATGCTTTTTTAAATCTTGCAAGTGCAAAAAGTAGTGTTTTACTCAATGTGACTATAATAGTCTTACAAACCTGAGATAATGCGAAAAAAGCAATAAAAATGTATTCAAACATAACTTCTAAACAACACATGCAAAATGGTTAATAATTCCTATAGATATGTTTTTTGGTTAGTTGTACTAGAAAAATGATCTTTTGTAAGGTTTGCAAAGACACAAGTTAGTTTTTTTATTCAATATAACAGTGTAACTTTCATACTAAATATGAAAGGTTTATAATCATAACTCCAAAACCCAATGTGGAATTTGTCTTAAAAAGCCTTTAATATTTAATTCATGTAAGTTTTAGCAGAATCAGGTGTTTTGGAAAGAATCACAAATACAAATATTAGATTTTACTGGCCTCATATTTCTCACACTCAAAATGACAGTTTTTGAAGCATAACTCCAGAAATACACATGCACAATGTCTAATGATGCCTTAAAAAATGCATCTTCAAGAGTTTTCCTGAAAAAAAACATTTGGTAAGGTTTGCAAAAACAAAATTTGATTTGATACTCAATTTGACAGTAATGTACTTAGAATCCTGAGATAATGCGAAAAAAGCAATAAAAATGTATTCCAACATAATTCCTAATCCAAACGTGCAAAATGTCTAAAAATGCCTGTGATATTGAATACATGTGAGTTTTACTAGATACAGTTGTTTTTCTATGGTTTTCAAATACAAAAATGAGGTTTTACTCAATATGACTGTATACTGTAACACTCAATATGACAGTTATTTAAACATAACTCGTACACCACACATGAAAAATGTCTAATAATGCCTGAAATAATGCATCTTTGGGAGTTTTACTCGAAACATATGCTTTTTTAAATCTTGCAAGTGCAAAAAGTAGTGTTTTACTCAATGTGACTATAATAGTCTTAGAATCCTGAGATAATGCGAAAAAAGCAATAAAAATGTATTCAAACATAATTCCTAATCCAAACGTGCAAAATGTCTAAAAATGCCTGTGATATTGAATACATGTGAGTTTTACTAGATACAGTTGTTTTTCTATGGTTTGCAAATACAAAAATGAGGTTTTACTCAATATGACTGTATACTGTAACACTCAATATGACAGTTATTTACACATAACTCCTACACCACACATGAAAAATGGCTAATAATGCCTGAAATAATGCATCTTTGGGAGTTTTACTCGAAACATATGCTTTTTTAAATCTTGCAAATGCAAAAAGTAGTTTTTTACTCAATATGACTATAATAGTCTTAGAATCCTTTGATAATGCGAAAAAAGCAATAAAAATGTATTCAAACATAACTTCTAAACAACACATGCAAAATGGCTAATAATGCCTAGAGATATGTTTTTTTGGTTAGTTGTACTAGAAAAATGATCTTTTATAAGGTTTGCAAAGACACAAGTTAGTTTTTTTATTCAATATAACAGTGTAACTGTCATACGAAATATGAAAGGTTTATAATCATAACTCCAAAACCATATATGAAATTTGTCTTAAAAAGCCTTTAATATTGAATCTATGTGAGTTTTAGCAGAATCAGGTATTTTGGAAAGAATCACAAATACAAATATTAGATTTTACTGGCCTCATATTGGTCACACTCAAAATGACAGTTTTTGAAACATAACTCCAAAAATACACATGCAAAATGTCTAATAATGCCTGAAGAAATGCATATTCGAGAGTTTTCCAAAAAAAAAACATTTGGTAAGGTTTGCAAAAACAAAATTTGATTTGTTACTCAATTTGACATTAATGTACTTAGAATCCTGAGATAATGCGAAAAAAGCAATAAAAATGTATTCAAACATAATTCCTAATCCAAACCTGCAAAATGTCTAAAAATGCCTGTGATATTGAATACATGTGAGTTTTACTAGATACAGTTGTTTTTCAATGGTTTGCAAATACAAAAATGAGGTTTTACTCAATATGACTGTACACTGTAACACTCAATATGACAGTTATTTAAACATAACTCCTACACCACACATGAAAAATGGCCAATAATGCCTGAAATAATGCATCTTTGGGAGTTTTACTCGAAACATATGCTTTTTTAAATCTTGCAAATGCAAAAAGGAGTTTTTTACTCAATATGACTATAATAGTCTTAGAATCCTGAGATAATGCAAACAAATCAATACTAAGTACATAACTGTCAAATTGAGTAACAAATCAAATTTTGTTTTTGCAAACCTTACCAAATGTCTTTTTTTTCAGGAAAACTCTCGAAGATGCATTTCTTCAGGCATTATTAGACATTTTGCATGTGTATTTTTGGAGTTATGTTTCAAAAACTGTCATTTTGAGTGTGACCAATATGAGGCCAGTAAAATCTAATATTTGTATTTGTGATTCTTTCCAAAATACCTGATTGTGCTAAAACTTACATAAATTCAATATTAAAGGCTTTTTAAGACAAATGTCATATTTGGTTTTGGAGTTATCATTATAAACCTTTCATATTTAGTATGACAGTTACACTGTTATATTGAATAAAAAAATTAACTTGTGTCTTTGCAAACCTTACAAAAGATCATTTTTCTAGTACAACTAACAAAAAAACATATCTCTAGGCATTATTAGCCATTTTGCATGTGTTGTTTAGAAGTTATGTGTGAATACACTTTTATTGCTTTTTTCGCATTATCTCAGGATTCTAAGACTATTATAGTCATATTGAGTAAAAAACTACTTTTTGCATTTGCAAGATTTAAAAAAGCATATGTTTCGAGTAAAACTCCCAAAGATGCATTATTTCATGCATTATTAGCCATTTTTCATGTGTGGTGTAGGAGTTATGTTTAAATAACTGTCATATTGAGTGTTACAGTATACAGTCATATTGAGTAAAACCTCATTTTTGTATTTGCAAACCATAGAAAAACAACTGTATCTAGTAAAAATCACATGTATTCAATATCACAGGCATTTTTTAGACATTTTGCAGGTTCGGATTAAGAATTATGTTTGAATACATTTTTATTGCTTTTTTCGCATTATCTCAGGATTCTAAGTACATTACTGTCAAATTGAGTAACAAATCAAATTTTGTTTTTGCAAACCTTACCAAATGTCTTTTTTTCAGGAAAACTCTCGAAGATGCATTTCTTCAGGCATTATTAGACATTTTGCATGTGTATTTTTGGAGTTATGTTTCAAAAACTGTCATTTTGAGTGTGACCAATATGAGGCCAGTAAAATCTAATATTTGTATTTGTGATTCTTTCCAAAATACCTGATTCTGCTAAAACTCACATAGATTCAATATTAAAGGCTTTTTAAGACAAATTTCATATTTGGTTTTGGAGTTATGATTATAAACCTTTCATATTTAGTATGACAGTTACACTGTTATATTGAATAAAAAAACTAACTTTTGTCTTTGCAAACCTTATAAAAGATCATTTTTCTAGTACAACTAACAAAAAAACATATCTCTAGGCATTATTAGCCATTTTGCATGTGTTGTTTAGAAGTTATGTTTGAATACATTTTTATTGCTTTTTTCGCATTATCTCAGGATTCTAAGACTATTATAGTCATATTGAGTAAAAAACTACTTTTTGCATTTGCAAGATTTAAAAAAGCATATGTTTCGAGTAAAACTCCCAAAGATGCATTATTCCATGCATTCTTAGCCATTTTTCATGTGTGGTGTAGGAGTTATGTTTAAATAACTGTCATATTGAGTGTTACAGTATACAGTCATATTGAGTAAAACCTCATTTTTGTATTTGCAAACCATAGAAAAACAACTGTATCTAGTAAAACTCACATGTATTCAATATCACAGGCATTTTTAGACATTTTGCAGGTTTGGATTAGGAATTATGTTTGAATACATTTTTATTGCTTTTTTCGCATTATCTCAGGATTCTAAGTACATTACTGTCAAATTGAGTAACAAATCAAATTTTGTTTTTGCAAACCTTACCAAATGTCTTTTTTTTCAGGAAAACTCTCGAAGATGCATTTCTTCAGGCATTATTAGACATTTTGAATGTGTATTTTTGGAGTTATGTTTCAAAAACTGTCATTTTGAGTGTGACCAATATGAGGCCAGTAAAATCTAATATTTGTATTTGTGATTCTTTCCAAAATACCTGATTCTGCTAAAACTTATATAAATTCAATATTAAAGGCTTTTTAAGACAAATGTCATATTTGGTTTTGGAGTTATCATTATAAACCTTTCATATTTAGTATGACAGTTACACTGTTATATTGAATAAAAAAATTAACTTGTGTCTTTGCAAACCTTACAAAAGATCATTTTTCTAGTACAACTAACAAAAAAAACATATCTCTAGGCATTATTAGCCATTTTGCATGTGTTGTTTAGAAGTTATGTGTGAATACATTTCTATTGCTTTTTTCGCATTATCTCAGGATTCTAAGACTATTATAGTCATATTGAGTAAAAAACTACTTTTTGCATTTGCAAGATTTAAAAAAGCATATGTTTCGAGTAAAACTCCCAAAGATGCATTATTTCAGGCATTATTAGCCATTTTTCATGTGTGGTGTAGGAGTTATGTTTAAATAACTGTCATATTGAGTGTTACAGTATACAGTCATATTGAGTAAAACCTCATTTTTGTATTTGCAAACCATAGAAAAACAACTGTATCTAGTAAAACTCACATGTATTCAATATCACAGGCCTTTTTAGACATTTTGCAGGTTTGGATTAGGAATTATGTTTGAATACATTTTTATTGCTTTTTTCGCATTATCTCAGGATTCTAAGTACATTACTGTCAAATTGAGTAACGAATCAAATTTTGTTTTTGCAAACCTTACCAAATGTTTTTTTTTCTGGAAAACTCTCGAAGATGCATTTCTTCAGGCATTATTAGACATTTTGCATGTGTATTTTTGGAGTTATGTTTCAAAAACTGTCATTTTCAGCGTGACCAATATGAGGCCAGTAAAATCTAATATTTGTATTTGTGATTCTTTCCAAAATACCTGATTCTGCTAAAACTCACATAGATTCAATATTAAAGGCTTTTTAAGACAAATTTCATATTTGGTTTTGGAGTTATGATTATAAACCTTTCATATTTAGTATGACAGTTACACTGTTATATTGAATAAAAAAATTAACTTGTGTCTTTGCAAACCTTACAAAAGATCATTTTTCTAGTACAACTAACAAAAAAACATATCTCTAGGCATTATTAGCCATTTTGAATGTGTTGTTTAGAAGTTATGTTTGAATAAATTTTTATTGCTTTTTTCGCATTATCTCAGGATTATAAGACTATTATAGTCATATTGAGTAAAAAACTACTTTTTGCATTTGCAAGATTTAAAAAAGCATATGTTTCGAGTAAAACTCCCAAAGATGCATTATTTCAGGCATTATTAGCCATTTTTCATGTGTGGTGTAGGAGTTATGTTTAAATAACTGTCATATTGAGTGTTACAGTATACAGTCATATTGAGTAAAACCTCATTTTTGTATTTGCAAACCATAGAAAAACAACTGTATCTAGTAAAATCACATGTATTCAATATCACAGGCATTTTTAGACATTTTGCAGGTTCGGATTAAGAATTATGTTTGAATACATTTTTATTGCTTTTTTCGCATTATCTCAGGAATTCTAAGTACATTACTGTCAAATTGAGTAACAAATCAAATTTTGTTTTTGCAAACCTTACCAAATGTCTTTTTTTTTCAGGAAAACTCTCGAAGATGCATTTCTTTAGGCATTATTAGACATTTTGCATGTGTATTTTTGGAGTTATGTTTCAAAAACTGTCATTTTGAGTGTGACCAATATGAGGCCAGTAAAATCTAATATTTGTATTTGTGATTCTTTCCAAAATACCTGATTCTGCTAAAACTTACATAAATTCAATATTAAGGCTTTTTAAGACAAATGTCATATTTGGTTTTGGAGTTATCATTATAAACCTTTCATATTTAGTATGACAGTTACACTGTTATATTGAATAAAAAAATTAACTTGTGTCTTTGCAAACCTTACAAAAGATCATTTTTCTAGTACAACTAACAAAAAAACATATCTCTAGGCATTAATAGCCATTCTGCATGTGTTGTTTAGAAGTTATGTGTGAATAACACTTTTATTGCTTTTTTCGCATTATCTCAGGATTCTAAGACTATTATAGTCATATTGAGTAAAAAAACTACTTTTTGCATTTGCAAGATTTAAAAAAGCATATGTTTCGAGTAAAACTCCCAAAGATGCATTATTTCAGGCATTATTAGCCATTTTTTCATGTGTGGTGTAGGAGTTATGTTTAAATAACCGTCATATTGAGTGTTACAGTATACAGTCATATTGAGTAAAACCTCATTTTTGTATTTGTAAACCATTGAAAAACAACTGTATCTAGTAAAACTCACATGTATTCAATATCACAGGCCTTTTTAGACATTTTGAACGTTTGGATTAGGAATTATGTTTGAATACATTTGTATTGCTTTTTTCGCATTATCTCAGGATTCTAAGACTATTATAGTCATATTGAGTAAAAAACTACTTTTTGCATTTGCAAGATTTAAAAAAGCATATGTTTCGAGTAAAACTTCCAAAGATGCATTATTTTAGGCATTATTAGCCATTCTTCATGTGTGGTGTAGGAGTTATGTTTAAATAACTGTCATATTGAGTGTTAAAGTATACAGTCATATTGAGTAAAACCTCATTTTTGTATTTGCAAACCATAGAAAAACAACTGTCTCTATTAAAACTCACATGTATTCAATATCACAGGCATTTTTAGACATTTTGCACGTTTGGATTAGGAATTACATTGGAATACATTTTTATTGCTTTTTTCGCATTATCTCAGGATTCTAAGTACATTACTGTCAAATTGAGTAACGAATCAAATTTTGTTTTTGCAAACCTTACCAAATGTTTTTTTTCTGGAAAACTCTCGAAAATAAATTTCTTCAGGCATTATTAGACATTTTGCATGTGTATTTTTGGAGTTATGTTTCAAAAACTGTCATTTTGAGTGTGACCAATATGAGGCCAGTAAAATCTAATATTTGTATTTGTGATTCTTTCCAAAATACCTGATTCTGCTAAAACTCACATAGATTCAATTTTAAAGGCTTTTTAAGACAAATTTCATATTTGGTTTTGGAGTTATGATTATAAACCTTTCATATTTAGTATGACAGTTACACTGTTATATTGAATAAAAAAACTAACTTGTGTCTTTGCAAACCTTATAAAAGATCATTTTTCTAGTACAACTAACAAAAAAACATATCTCTAGGCATTATTAGCCATTTTGCATGTGTTGTTTAGAAGTTATGTTTGAATACATTTTTATTGCTTTTTTCGCATTATCTCAGGATTCTAAGACTATTAAAGTCATATTGAGTAAAAAACTACTTTTTGCATTTGCAAGATTTAAAAAAGCATATGTTTCGAGTAAAACTCCCAAAGATGCATTATTTCATGCATTATTAGCCATTTTTCATGTGTGGTGTAGGAGTTATGTTTAAATAACTGTCATATTGAGTGTTACAGTATACAGTCATATTGAGTAAAACCTCATTTTTGTATTTGCAAACCATAGAAAAACAACTGTATCTAGTAAAACTCACATGTATTCAATATCACAGGCATTTTTAGACATTTTGCAGGTTTGGATTAAGAATTATGTTTGAATACATTTTTATTGCTTTTTTCGCATTATCTCAGGATTCTAAGTACATTACTGTCAAATTGAGTAACAAATCAAATTTTGTTTTTGCAAACCTTACCAAATGTCTTTTTTTTTCAGGAAAACTCTCGAAGATGCATTTCTTCAGGCATTATTAGACATTTTGCATGTGTATTTTTGGAGTTATGTTTCAAAAACTGTCATTTTGAGTGTGACCAATATGAGGCCAGTAAAATCTAATATTTGTATTTGTGATTCTTTCCAAAATACCTGATTGTGCTAAAACTTACATAAATTCAATATTAAAGGCTTTTTAAGACAAATGTCATATTTGGTTTTGGAGTTATCATTATAAACCTTTCATATTTAGTATGACAGTTGCCAAATAAAATGTTGTTTTTAAAAACCTCACCAAATGTTTTTTTTTTTTCAGGAAAACTCTCAAAGATGCATTTCTTCAGGCATTATTAGACATTTTGCATGTGTATTTTAGGAGTTATGTTTCAAAAACTGTCATTTTGAGTTTGACCAATATGAGGCCAGTAAAACCAAATTTTTGTATTTGTGAACTTTTCCAAAATACCCGATTCTGCTAAAACTCACATAAATTCAATATTACAGGCTTTTTTAGACAAATTGCACGTTTGGATTAGGAATTATGTTTGAATACATTTTTATTGCTCTTTTTGCATTATCTCAGGATTTTAAGTACATTACTGTCATATTGGGTAAAACATTCCTTTTTGTTTTTGCAAACCTTCCAAAAGGTTTTTTTCCCAGTAAAACTCACAAATATACTTTTCTTCAGGCATTTTTTTGTAATTTTGCATGTGTATTTTTGGAGATATGGTTCAAAAACTGTCTTATTGAGTGTGACCAATGTGAGGCCAGTAAAACCAAATTTTTGTATTTGTGAACCTTTCCAAAATACCTAATTCAGGTAAAACTCACATAAAGTCAATATTACAGGCTTTTTTAGACAGATTTCATGTTTGGTTTTGGAGTTATGTTTATGAACCTTTCATATTTAGTATGACAGTAATACTGTTATATCGAATAAAAAAAACAAACTTGTATCTTTGAAAACACTGTAAAAATATATTCTGTAAAAAAACGGTCATTTACTGGCAGCTACGGCTGCCAAACAAAAATCATAAAATTAAAGTAAAACATTGTAAACCAAATAATGATCAAAAACATTATATTTACAGAAATTTTCATGAAATGTTTTGGGGAGAAATATCGTAATTTTACAGATTTTTACAAAATTATTACGATCAACCACCTTTAATAAAGTGACGATGCAAACAGTTCTGCAGAAAAATACCTTTATTCTAAAGAGTTTTTCCAAAGTATTACGATCAATCACCTTTAGTGAAGTGACAATGCTGGCGGTTCCACAGAAAAATACCGTTGTTTAACAGATTTTTTCTGAATTGTTAGGATCAGGGGTGTCTCATTCACTTTACCGGTGGGCCACTGGAGGCAGGAAATTGATACAAAGTGGGTTAACCTTGCATGAATCGCTATCCCAACCATGCAACGTACTTATCAATCCCACCATTTCACCCCGAGAATTTCACTACCCTCATATTGGATTGACTCAAAGCTTGGCCGGGCGAATATGACAAGTAGTACCGCGGTGGGCTATTTTGTACGCTCATTCATCAAATCATAAGCGTGCCAATTGAGGCATGTGATGTGCACGGTATTGTTGTGCATATGATGGTGACTGCAAGATATACTTGGTCAACAGCCACACAGGTCACACTGACGGTGGCTGCACAAACAACTTTAACACTGTTACAAATATGCACCACACTGTGAACTCACATTGAACAAGAATGATAAACACATTTCAGGAAAACATCCCCACTGTAATAAAACATAAACACAACATAACAAATACCCACAAAACCATGCAGCGCTATCTTTTCCGGGCTACATCCCCGCTACCACCCAACCCCGCGCCCCAAAACATCACCACTCCCCTCCGTGCGTTGGTTGAGCTGGGCGGGGTTTGGTGGTGGGGGTGTATATTGTATCACATGGAATTCTAGGAATTGTTACTGTTGTGTTAATATTGTGTTACGGTGACGATGTTCTCCTGAAATGTGTTTGTCAGTCTTGTTTGATGTGGCTCCACAGTGTGGCGCATATTTGTAACATTGTTAAAGTCGTTTGTACGGCCACCGTCAGTGTGATCTGTAAGGCTGTTGACTGTTGATTAAGTATGTCTTGCAGTCATTCATGTATGTCATATTACAGGGAAAAAAATGTAATAGTTAGTTTGAGCATAAACCTTTTATAAGAGGCTACATATATTTTTTGCCTTGAATGTGAAAATACACATAAATATTAAAAAAAATTGATTTACCTTAAAATTACATATAAAACTTTTAGATTGTTAGTATGGACAAATACTTTTATATAACAAGCTACATATTTAATTAAAGTTAATTACTGTAATTTTACATGAAATTGAAAGTAATTTGAGAAAACAGAAAATAATATGTATAATTAATTTGGTATTTTTCCGTAAAAAAATAGGAATATACATAGTTCGTCATTACTGGTATATTATTCAAAATAACAGGCGGTTTGTTTATTTACAGATAATGTCATGAATTCTACAGTTTTATAACCTATCTAAAAAAATTGAAAAATTACAGTAGAAATTTAAGTAAACTAACCATAAAAATTGGATTTTTTTTTTTTACAGTGAACCTTACAAAAGATAATTTTTCTACTACAACTAACAAAGATACACATCTCTAGGCACTATTAGCCGTTTTGCATGTGTTGTTTAAAAGTTGTGTTTGAAAACTTTTTTATTGCTTTTTTCGCATTATCTCAGGATTCCAATAACATTATTGTCATATTGAGTAAAACAACAATTTTTTGCATTGCACAGATTTAAAAAAGCAACCGTTTCGAGTAAAACTCCCAAAGATGCATTATTTCAGGCATTATTAGCAATGTGTGGTGTAGGAGTTATGTTTAAATAACTGTCATATTGAGTTTTACAGTATACAGTCATATTGAGTAAAACCTAATTTTTGGATTTGCAAACCATAGAAAATCAACTATATCTAGTAAAACTCACATGGATTCAATATCACAGGCATTTTTAGACATTTTGCACGTTTGGATTAGGAATTATGTTGGAATACATTTTTATTGCTCTTTTTGCATTATCTCAGGATTTTAAGTACATTACTGTCAAATTGGGTAAAACATTTCTTTTTGTTTTTGCAAACCTTACAAAATGTTTTTTTATTCAGTAAAACTCACAAAGATACATTTCTTCAGGCATTTTTTGGTAATTTTGCATGTGTATTTTTGGAGATATGGTTTAAAAAACTGTCTTATTGAGTGTGACCAATGTGAGGCCAGTAAAACCAAATTTTTGTATTTGTGAACCTTTCCAAAATACCTAATTCAGGTAAAACTCACATAAAGTCAATATTACTGGCTTTTTTTAGACAGATTTCATGTTTGGTTTTGGAGTTATGTTTATTAACCTTTCATATTTAGTATGACAGTTTTACTGTTATATTGAATAAAAAAACTAACTTTTATCTTTGCAAACACTGTAAAAATAAATTTTGTAAAAAAACAGTCATTTACTGGCAGCTACGGCTGCCAAACAAAAACCATAAAACTAAAGTAAAACATTGTAAACCAAAAAATGATCAAAAATATTATATTTACAGAAATTTTCATGAAACATTTTGGGGTGAAATATCGTAATTTTACAGATTTTTACTAAATTATTAAGCTCAACCACCTTTAATAAAGTGACGATGCAAACAGTTCTGCAGAAAAATACCTTTATTCTAAAGAGTTTTTCCAAATTATTACGATCAACCACTTTTAGTGAAGTGACAATGCTGGCGGTTCCACAGAAAAATACCATTGTTTTACAGATTTTTTCTGAATTGTTAGGATCAGTGGTGTCTCATTGACTTTAGCCGGGGGCCACTGGATGCAGGAACTTGATGCAAAGTGGATTGCAAAATGGCTAATAATGCCTAGAGATATGTTTATTTGTTAGTTGTACTAGAAAAATGATCTTTTGCAAGGTTTGCAAAGACAGAAGTTAGTTTTTTTTATTCAATATAACAGTGTAACTGTCATACTAAATATGAAAGGTTTATAATCATAACTCCAAAACCAAATGTGAAATTTGTCTTAATAAGCCTTTGATATTGAATTTATGTGAGTTTTAGCAGAATCAGGTATTTTGGAAAGAATCACAAATACAAATATTAGATTTTACTGGCCTCATATTGGTCACACTCAAAATGACAGTTTTTGAAACAAAACTCCAAAAATACACATGCAAAATGTCTAATAATTCCTGAAGAAATGCATCTTCGAGAGTTTTCCTGAAAAAAAAAACATTTGCTAAGGTTTGCAAAAACAAAATTTGATGTGTTACTCAATTTGACAGTAATGTACTTAGAATCCTGAGATAATGCGAAAAAGCAATAAAAATGTATTCCAACATAATTCCTAATTCAAACGTGCAAAATGTCTAAAAATACCTGTGATATTGAATACATGTGAGTTTGACTAGATACAGTTGTTTTTCTATGGTTTGCAAATACAAAAATGAGGTTTTACTCAATATGACTGTATACTGTAACACTCAATATGACAGTTATTTAAACAAAACTCGTACACCACACATGAAAATTGTCTAATGATGCCTGAAATAATGCATCTTTGGGAGTTTTACTCGAAACATATGCTTTTTTAAATCTTGCAAGTGCAAAAAGTAGTGTTTTACTCAATGTGACTATAATAGTCTTACAATCCTAAGATAATGCGAAAAAAGCAATACAAATGTATTCAAACATAACTTCTAAACAACACATGCAACATGGCTAATAATGCCTAGAGATATGTTTTCTGGTTAGTTGTACTCGAAAAATGATCTTTTGTAAGGTTTGCAAAGACACAAGTTAGTTTTTTTATTCAATATAACAGTGTAACTTTCATACTAAATATGAAAGGTTTATAATCATAACTCCAAAACCCAATGTGAAATTTGTCTTAAAAAGCCTTTAATATTTAATTTATGTAAGTTTTAGCAGAATCAGGTATTTTGGAAAGAATCACAAATACAAATATTAGATTTTACTGGCCTCATATTGGTCACACTCTAAATGACAGTGTTTGAAACATAACTCCAAAAATACACATGCAAAATGTCTAATAATTCCTGGAGAAATGCATCTTCGAGAGTTTTCCTGAGAAAATAAACATTTGGTAAGGTTTGCAAAAACAAAATTTGATTTGTTACTCAATTTGACAGTAATGTACTTGGAATCCTGAGATAATGCGAAAAAAGCAATAAAAATGTATTCCAACATAATTCCTAATCCAAACGTGCAAAATGTCTAAAAATGCCTGTGATATTGAATACATGTGAGTTTTACTAGATACAGTTGTTTTTCTATGGTTTGCAAATACAAAAATGAGGTTTTACTCAATATGACTGTATACTGTAACACTCAATATGACAGTTATTTAAACATAACTCCTACACCGCACATGAAAAATGTCTAATAATGCCTGAAATAATGCATCTTTGGGAGTTTTACTCGAAACATATGCTTTTTTTAAATCTTGCAAGTGCAAAAAGTAGTGTTTTACTCAATGTGACTATAATAGTCTTAGAATCCTGAGATAATGCGAAAAAAGCAATAAAAATGTATTCAAACATAACTTCTAAACAACACATGCAAAATGGCTAATAAGGCCTAGAGATATGTTTTTTGGTTAGTTGTACTCGAAAAATGATCTTTTGTAAGGTTTGCAAAGACACAGGTTAGTTTTTTTATTCAATATAACAGTGTAACTTTCATACTAAATATGAAAGGTTTATAATTATAACTCCAAAACCAAATGTGAAATTTGTCTTAAAAAGCCTTTGATATTGAATTTATGTAAGTTTTAGCAGAATCAGGTATTTTGGAAAGAATCATAAATACAAATATTACATTTTACTGGCCTCATATTGGTCACACTCAAAATGACAGTTTTTGAAACATAACTCCAAAAATACACATGCAAAATGTCTAATCAATCAATCAATCAATGTTTACTTATATAGCCCTAAATCACTATAATTCCTGAAGAAATGCATCTTCGAGAGTTTTCCTGAAAAAAAAAACATTTGGTAAGGTTTGCAAAAACAAAATTTGATTTGTTACTCAATTTGACAGTAATGTACTTAGAATCCTGAGATAATGCGAAAAAAGCAATAAAAATGTATTCCAACATAATTCCTAATTCAAACGTGCAAAATGTCTAAAAATGCCTGTGATATTGAATACATGTGAGTTTTACTAGATACAGTTGTTTTTCTATGGTTTGCAAATACAAAAATGAGGTTTTACTCAATATGACTGTATACTGTAACACTCAATATGACAGTTATTTAAACAAAACTCGTACACCACACATGAAAATTGTCTAATGATGCCTGAAATAATGCATCTTTGGGAGTTTTACTCGAAACATATGCTTTTTTAAATCTTGCAAGTGCAAAAAGTAATGTTTTACTCAATGTGACTATAATAGTCTTACAATCCTGAGATAATGCGAAAAAAGCAATAAAAATGTATTCAAACATAACTTCTAAACAACACATGTAAAATGGCTAATAATGCCTAGAGATATGTTTTCTGGTTAGTTGTACTCGAAAAATGATCTTTTGTAAGGTTTGCAAAGACACAAGTTAGTTTTTTTTATTCAATATAACAGTGTAACAGTCATACTAAATATGAAAGGTTTATAATCATAACTCCGAAGCCAAATATGAAATTTGTCTTAAAAAGCCTTTAATATTGAATTTATGTAAGTTTTAGCAGAATCAGGTATTTTGGAAAGAATCACAAATACAAATATTAGATTTTACTGGCCTCATATTGGTCACACTCAAAATGACAGTTTTTGAAACATAACTCCAAAAATACATATGCAAAATGTCTAATAATTCCTGAAGAAATGCATCTTCGAGAGTTTTCCTGAAAAAAAAACATTTGGTAAGGTTTGCAAAAACAAAATTTGATTTGTTACTCAATTTGACAGTAATGTACTTAGAATCCTGAGATAATGCGAAAAAAGCAATAAAAATGTATTCCAACATAATTCCTAATCCAAACGTGCAAAATGTCTAAAAATGCCTGTGATATTGAATACATGTGAGTTTTACTAGATACAGTTGTTTTTCTATGGTTTGCAAATACAAAAATGAGGTTTTACTCAATATGACTGTATACTGTAACACTCAATATGACAGTTATTTAAACATAACTCCTACACCACACATGAAAAATGGCTAATAATGCCTGAAATAATGGATCTTTGGGAGTTTTACTTGAAACATATGCTTTTTTAAATCTTGCAAATGCAAAAAGTAGTTGTTTACTCAATATGACTATAATAGTCTGAGAATCCTGAGATAATGCGAAAAAAGCAATAAAATGTATTCAAACATAACTTCTAAACAACACATGCAAAATGGCTAATAATAGCTAGAGATATGTTTTTTTGTTAGTTGTACTAGAAAAATGATCTTTTGTAAGGTTTGCAAAGACACAAGTTAGTTTTGTTATTCAATATAACAGTGTAACTTTCATACTAAATATGAAAGGTTTATAATCATAACTCCAAAACCAAATATGAAATGTGTCTTAAAAAGCCTTTAATATTGAATTTATGTAAGTTTTAGCAGAATCAGGTATTTTGGAAAGAATCACAAATACAAATATTAGATTTTACTGGCCTCATATTGGTCACACTCAAAATGACAGTTTTTGAAACATAACTCCAAAAATACACATGCAAAATGTCTAATAATTCCTGAAGAAATTTATCTTCGAGATTTTTCCTGAAAAAAAACATTTGGTAAGGTTTGCAAAAACAAAATTTGATGTGATACTCAATTTGACAGTAATGTACTTAGAATCCTGAGATAATGCGAAAAAAGCAATAAAAATGTATTCCAACATAATTCCTAATCCAAACGTGCAAAATGTCTAAAAATGCCTGTGATATTGAATACATGTGAGTTTTACTAGATACAGTTGTTTTTCTATGGTTTGCAAATACAAAAATGAGGTTTTACTCAATATGACTGTATACTGTAACACTCAATATGACAGTTATTTAAACATAACTCCTACACCACACATGAAAAATGGCTAATAATGCCTGAAATAATGCATCTTTGGGAGTTTTACTCGAAACATATGCTTTTTTAAATCTTGCAAGTGCAAAAAGTAGTGTTTTACTCAATGTGACTATAATAGTCTTACAATCCTGAGATAATGCGAAAAAAGCAATAAAAATGTATTCAAACATAACTTCTAAACAACACATGCAAAATGGTTAATAATTCCTATAGATATGTTTTTTGGTTAGTTGTACTAGAAAAATGATCTTTTGTAAGGTTTGTAAAGACACAAGTTAGTTTTTTTATTCAATATAACAGTGTAACTTTCATACTAAATATGAAAGGTTTATAATCATAACTCCAAAACCCAATGTGGAATTTGTCTTAAAAAGCCTTTAATATTTAATTCATGTAAGTTTTAGCAGAATCAGGTGTTTTGGAAAGAATCACAAATACAAATATTAGATTTTACTGGCCTCATATTTCTCACACTCAAAATGACAGTTTTTGAAGCATAACTCCAGAAATACACATGCACAATGTCTAATGATGCCTTAAAAAATGCATCTTCAAGAGTTTTCCTGAAAAAAAACATTTGGTAAGGTTTGCAAAAACAAAATTTGATTTGATACTCAATTTGACAGTAATGTACTTAGAATCCTGAGATAATGCGAAAAAAGCAATAAAAATGTATTCCAACATAATTCCTAATCCAAACGTGCAAAATGTCTAAAAATGCCTGTGATATTGAATACATGTGAGTTTTACTAGATACAGTTGTTTTTCTATGGTTTTCAAATACAAAAATGAGGTTTTACTCAATATGACTGTATACTGTAACACTCAATATGACAGTTATTTAAACATAACTCGTACACCACACATGAAAAATGTCTAATAATGCCTGAAATAATGCATCTTTGGGAGTTTTACTCGAAACATATGCTTTTTTAAATCTTGCAAGTGCAAAAAGTAGTGTTTTACTCAATGTGACTATAATAGTCTTAGAATCCTGAGATAATGCGAAAAAAGCAATAAAAATGTATTCAAACATAATTCCTAATCCAAACGTGCAAAATGTCTAAAAATGCCTGTGATATTGAATACATGTGAGTTTTACTAGATACAGTTGTTTTTCTATGGTTTGCAAATACAAAAATGAGGTTTTACTCAATATGACTGTATACTGTAACACTCAATATGACAGTTATTTACACATAACTCCTACACCACACATGAAAAATGGCTAATAATGCCTGAAATAATGCATCTTTGGGAGTTTTACTCGAAACATATGCTTTTTTAAATCTTGCAAATGCAAAAAGTAGTTTTTTACTCAATATGACTATAATAGTCTTACAATCCTTTGATAATGCGAAAAAAGCAACAAAAATGTATTCAAACATAACTTCTAAACAACACATGCAAAATGGCTAATAATGCCTAGAGATATGTTTTTTGGTTATTTGTACTAGAAAAATGATCTTTTATAAGGTTTGCAAAGACACAAGTTAGTTTTTTTATTCAATATAACAGTGTAACTGTCATACGAAATATGAAAGGTTTATAATCATAACTCCAAAACCATATATGAAATTTGTCTTAAAAAGCCTTTAATATTGAATATATGTGAGTTTTAGCAGAATCAGGTATTTTGGAAAGAATCACAAATACAAATATTAGATTTTACTGGCCTCATATTGGTCACACTCAAAATGACAGTTTTTGAAACATAACTCCAAAAATACACATGCAAAATGTCTAATAATGCCTGAAGAAATGCATATTCGAGAGTTTTCCAAAAAAAAAACATTCGGTAAGGTTTGCAAAAACAAAATTTGATTTGTTACTCAATTTGACATTAATGTACTTAGAATCCTGAGATAATGCGAAAAAAGCAATAAAAATGTATTCAAACATAATTCCTAATCCAAACCTGCAAAATGTCTAAAAATGCCTGTGATATTGAATACATGTGAGTTTTACTAGATACAGTTGTTTTTCAATGGTTTGCAAATACAAAAATGAGGTTTTACTCAATATGACTGTACACTGTAACACTCAATATGACAGTTATTTAAACATAACTCCTACACCACACATGAAAAATGGCCAATAATGCCTGAAATAATGCATCTTTGGGAGTTTTACTCGAAACATATGCTTTTTTAAATCTTGCAAATGCAAAAAGGAGTTTTTTACTCAATATGACTATAATAGTCTTAGAATCCTGAGATAATGCAAACAAATCAATACTAAGTACATAACTGTCAAATTGAGTAACAAATCAAATTTTGTTTTTGCAAACCTTACCAAATGTCTTTTTTTTCAGGGAAACTCTCGAAGATGCATTTCTTCAGGCATTATTAGACATTTTGCATGTGTATTTTTGGAGTTATGTTTCAAAAACTGTCATTTTGAGTGTGACCAATATGAGGCCAGTAAAATCTAATATTTGTATTTGTGATTCTTTCCAAAATACCTGATTGTGCTAAAACTTACATAAATTCAATATTAAAGGCTTTTTAAGACAAATGTCATATTTGGTTTTGGAGTTATCATTATAAACCTTTCATATTTAGTATGACAGTTACACTGTTATATTGAATAAAAAAATTAACTTGTGTCTTTGCAAACCTTACAAAAGATCATTTTTCTAGTACAACTAACAAAAAAACATATCTCTAGGCATTATTAGCCATTTTGCATGTGTTGTTTAGAAGTTATGTTTGAATACATTTTTATTGCTTTTTTCGCATTATCTCAGGATTCTAAGTACATTACTGTCAAATTGAGTAACAAATCAAATTTTGTTTTTGCAAACCTTACCAAATGTCTTTTTTTTCAGGAAAACTCTCGAAGATGCATTTCTTCAGGCATTATTAGACATTTTGCATGTGTATTTTTGGAGTTATGTTTCAAAAACTGTCATTTTGAGTGTGACCAATATGAGGCCAGTAAAATCTAATATTTGTATTTGTGATTCTTTCCAAAATACCTGATTCTGCTAAAACTCACATAGATTCAATATTAAAGGCTTTTTAAGACAAATTTCATATTTGGTTTTGGAGTTATGATTATAAACCTTTCATATTTAGTATGACAGTTACACTGTTATATTGAATAAAAAAACTAACTTTTGTCTTTGCAAACCTTATAAAAGATCATTTTTCTAGTACAACTAACAAAAAAACATATCTCTAGGCATTATTAGCCATTTTGCATGTGTTGTTTAGAAGTTATGTTTGAATACATTTTTATTGCTTTTTTCGCATTATCTCAGGATTCTAAGACTATTATAGTCATATTGAGTAAAAAACTACTTTTTGCATTTGCAAGATTTAAAAAAGCATATGTTTCGAGTAAAACTCCCAAAGATGCATTATTCCATGCATTATTAGCCATTTTTCATGTGTGGTGTAGGAGTTATGTTTAAATAACTGTCATATTGAGTGTTACAGTATACAGTCATATTGAGTAAAACCTCATTTTTGTATTTGCAAACCATAGAAAAACAACTGTATCTAGTAAAACTCACATGTATTCAATATCACAGGCATTTTTAGACATTTTGCACGTTTGGATTAGGAATTATGTTTGAATACATTTTTATTGCTTTTTTCGCATTATCTCAGGATTCTAAGTACATTACTGTCAAATTGAGTAACAAATCAAATTTTGTTTTTGCAAACCTTACCAAATGTCTTTTTTTTCAGGAAAACTCTCGAAGATGCATTTCTTCAGGCATTATTAGACATTTTGAATGTGTATTTTTGGAGTTATGTTTCAAAAACTGTCATTTTGAGTGTGACCAATATGAGGCCAGTAAAATCTAATATTTGTATTTGTGATTCTTTCCAAAATACCTGATTCTGCTAAAACTTATATAAATTCAATATTAAAGGCTTTTTAAGACAAATGTCATATTTGGTTTTGGAGTTATCATTATAAACCTTTCATATTTAGTATGACAGTTACACTGTTATATTGAATAAAAAAATTAACTTGTGTCTTTGCAAACCTTACAAAAGATCATTTTTCTAGTACAACTAACAAAAAAAACATATCTCTAGGCATTATTAGCCATTTTGCATGTGTTGTTTAGAAGTTATGTGTGAATACATTTCTATTGCTTTTTTCGCATTATCTCAGGATTCTAAGACTATTATAGTCATATTGAGTAAAAAACTACTTTTTGCATTTGCAAGATTTAAAAAAGCATATGTTTCGAGTAAAACTCCCAAAGATGCATTATTTCAGGCATTATTAGCCATTTTTCATGTGTGGTGTAGGTGTTATGTTTAAATAACTGTCATATTGAGTGTTACAGTATACAGTCATATTGAGTAAAACCTCATTTTTGTATTTGCAAACCATAGAAAAACAACTGTATCTAGTAAAACTCACATGTATTCAATATCACAGGCCTTTTTAGACATTTTGCAGGTTTGGATTAGGAATTATGTTTGAATACATTTTTATTGCTTTTTTCGCATTATCTCAGGATTCTAAGTACATTACTGTCAAATTGAGTAACGAATCAAATTTTGTTTTTGCAAACCTTACCAAATGTTTTTTTTCTGGAAAACTCTCGAAGATGCATTTCTTCAGGCATTATTAGACATTTTGCATGTGTATTTTTGGAGTTATGTTTCAAAAACTGTCATTTTCAGTGTGACCAATATGAGGCTAGTAAAATCTAATATTTGTATTTGTGATTCTTTCCAAAATACCTGATTCTGCTAAAACTCACATAGATTCAATATTAAAGGCTTTTTAAGACAAATTTCATATTTGGTTTTGGATTTATGATTATAAACCTTTCATATTTAGTATGACAGTTACACTGTTATATTGAATAAAAAAATTAACTTGTGTCTTTGCAAACCTTATAAAAGATCATTTTTCTAGTACAACTAACAAAAAAACATATCTCTAGGCATTATTAGCCATTTTGCATGTGTTGTTTAGAAGTTATGTTTGAATACATTTTTATTGCTTTTTTCGCATTATCTCAGGATTCTAAGACTATTATAGTCATATTGAGTAAAAAACTACTTTTTGCATTTGCAAGATTTAAAAAAGCATATGTTTCGAGTAAAACTCCCAAAGATGCATTATTTCATGCATTATTAGCCATTTTTCATGTGTGGTGTAGGAGTTATGTTTAAATAACTGTCATATTGAGTGTTACAGTATACAGTCATATTGAGTAAAACCTAATTTTTGTATTTGCAAACCATAGAAAAACAACTGTATCTAGTAAAACTCACATGTATTCAATATCACAGGCATTTTTAGACATTTTGCAGGTTTGGATTAGGAATTATGTTTGAATACATTTTTATTGCTTTTTTCGCATTATCTCAGGATTCTAAGTACATTACTGTCAAATTGAGTAACAAATCAAATTTTGTTTTTGCAAACCTTACCAAATGTCTTTTTTTCAGGAAAACTCTTTAAGATGCATTTCTTCAGGCATTATTAGACATTTTGCATGTGTATTTTTGGAGTTATGTTTCAAAAACTGTCATTTTGAGTGTGATCAATATGAGGCCAGTAAAATCTAATATTTGTATTTGTGATTCTTTCCAAAATACCTGATTCTGCTAAAACTTACATAAATTCAATATTAAAGGCTTTTTAAGACAAATGTCATATTTGGTTTTGGAGTTATCATTATAAACCTTTCATATTTAGTATGACAGTTACACTGTTATATTGAATAAAAAAATTAACTTGTGTCTTTGCAAACCTTACGAAAGATCATTTTTCTAGTACAACTAACAAAAAACATCTCTAGGCATTATTAGCCATTTTGCATGTGTTGTTTAGAAGTTATGTGTGAATACATTTGTATTGCTTTTTTCGTATTATCTCAGGATTCTAAGACTATTATAGTCATATTGAGTAAAAAACTACTTTTTGCATTTGCAAGATTTAAAAAAGCATATGTTTCGAGTAAAACTCCCAAAGATGCATTATTTCAGGCATTATTAGCCATTTTTCATGTGTGGTGTAGGAGTTATGTTTAAATAACCGTCATATTGAGTGTTACAGTATACAGTCATATTGAGTAAAACCTCATTTTTGTATTTGTAAACCATTGAAAAACAACTGTATCTAGTAAAACTCACATGTATTCAATATCACAGGCCTTTTTAGACATTTTGCACGTTTGGATTAGGAATTATGTTTGAATACATTTGTATTGCTTTTTTCGCATTATCTCAGGATTCTAAGACTATTATAGTCATATTGAGTAAAAAACTACTTTTTGCATTTGCAAGATTTAAAAAAGCATATGTTTCGAGTAAAACTTCTAAAGATGCATTATTTTAGGCATTATTAGCCATTCTTCATGTGTGGTGTAGGAGTTATGTTTAAATAACTGTCATATTGAGTGTTAAAGTATACAGTCATATTGAGTAAAACCTCATTTTTGTATTTGCAAACCATAGAAAAACAACTGTCTCTATTAAAACTCACATGTATTCAATATCACAGGCATTTTTAGACATTTTGCACGTTTGGATTAGGAATTACATTGGAATACATTTTTATTGCTTTTTTCGCATTATCTCAGGATTCTAAGTACATTACTGTCAAATTGAGTAACGAATCAAATTTTGTTTTTGCAAACCTTACCAAATGTTTTTTTTCTGGAAAACTCTCGAAAATAAATTTCTTCAGGCATTATTAGACATTTTGCATGTGTATTTTTGGAGTTATGTTTCAAAAACTGTCATTTTGAGTGTGACCAATATGAGGCCAGTAAAATCTAATATTTGTATTTGTGATTCTTTCCAAAATACCTGATTCTGCTAAAACTCACATAGATTCAATTTTAAAGGCTTTTTAAGACAAATTTCATATTTGGTTTTGGAGTTATGATTATAAACCTTTCATATTTAGTATGACAGTTACACTGTTATATTGAATAAAAAAACTAACTTGTGTCTTTGCAAACCTTATAAAAGATCATTTTTCTAGTACAACTAACAAAAAAACATATCTCTAGGCATTATTAGCCATTTTGCATGTGTTGTTTAGAAGTTATGTTTGAATACATTTTTATTGCTTTTTTCGCATTATCTCAGGATTCTAAGACTATTAAAGTCATATTGAGTAAAAAACTACTTTTTGCATTTGCAAGATTTAAAAAAGCATATGTTTCGAGTAAAACTCCCAAAGATGCATTATTTCATGCATTATTAGCCATTTTTCATGTGTGGTGTAGGAGTTATGTTTAAATAACTGTCATATTGAGTGTTACAGTATACAGTCATATTGAGTAAAACCTCATTTTTGTATTTGCAAACCATAGAAAAACAACTGTATCTAGTAAAACTCACATGTATTCAATATCACAGGCATTTTTAGACATTTTGCAGGTTTGGATTAAGAATTATGTTTGAATACATTTTTATTGCTTTTTTCGCATTATCTCAGGATTCTAAGTACATTACTGTCAAATTGAGTAACAAATCAAATTTTGTTTTTGCAAACCTTACCAAATGTCTTTTTTTTTCAGGAAAACTCTCGAAGATGCATTTCTTCAGGCATTATTAGACATTTTGCATGTGTATTTTTGGAGTTATGTTTCAAAAACTGTCATTTTGAGTGTGACCAATATGAGGCCAGTAAAATCTAATATTTGTATTTGTGATTCTTTCCAAAATACCTGATTGTGCTAAAACTTACATAAATTCAATATTAAAGGCTTTTTAAGACAAATGTCATATTTGGTTTTGGAGTTATCATTATAAACCTTTCATATTTAGTATGACAGTTGCCAAATAAAATGTTGTTTTTAAAAACCTCACCAAATGTTTTTTTTTTTTCAGGAAAACTCTCAAAGATGCATTTCTTCAGGCATTATTAGACATTTTGCATGTGTATTTTAGGAGTTATGTTTCAAAAACTGTCATTTTGAGTTTGACCAATATGAGGCCAGTAAAACCAAATTTTTGTATTTGTGAACTTTTCCAAAATACCCGATTCTGCTAAAACTCACATAAATTCAATATTACAGGCTTTTTTAGACAAATTGCACGTTTGGATTAGGAATTATGTTTGAATACATTTTTATTGCTCTTTTTGCATTATCTCAGGATTTTAAGTACATTACTGTCATATTGGGTAAAACATTCCTTTTTGTTTTTGCAAACCTTACAAAAGGTTTTTTTCCCAGTAAAACTCACAAATATACTTTTCTTCAGGCATTTTTTTGTAATTTTGCATGTGTATTTTTGGAGATATGGTTCAAAAACTGTCTTATTGAGTGTGACCAATGTGAGGCCAGTAAAACCAAATTTTTGTATTTGTGAACCTTTCCAAAATACCTAATTCAGGTAAAACTCACATAAAGTCAATATTACAGGCTTTTTTAGACAGATTTCATGTTTGGTTTTGGAGTTATGTTTATGAACCTTTCATATTTAGTATGACAGTAATACTGTTATATCGAATAAAAAAAACAAACTTGTATCTTTGAAAACACTGTAAAAATATATTCTGTAAAAAAACGGTCATTTACTGGCAGCTACGGCTGCCAAACAAAAATCATAAAATTAAAGTAAAACATTGTAAACCAAATAATGATCAAAAACATTATATTTACAGAAATTTTCATGAAATGTTTTGGGGAGAAATATCGTAATTTTACAGATTTTTACAAAATTATTACGATCAACCACCTTTAATAAAGTGACGATGCAAACAGTTCTGCAGAAAAATACCTTTATTCTAAAGAGTTTTTCCAAAGTATTACGATCAATCACCTTTAGTGAAGTGACAATGCTGGCGGTTCCACAGAAAAATACCGTTGTTTAACAGATTTTTTCTGAATTGTTAGGATCAGGGGTGTCTCATTCACTTTACCGGTGGGCCACTGGAGGCAGGAAATTGATACAAAGTGGGTTAACCTTGCATGAATCGCTATCCCAACCATGCAACGTACTTATCAATCCCACCATTTCACCCCGAGAATTTCACTACCCTCATATTGGATTGACTCAAAGCTTGGCCGGGCGAATATGACAAGTAGTACCGCGGTGGGCTATTTTGTACGCTCATTCATCAAATCATAAGCGTGCCAATTGAGGCATGTGATGTGCACGGTATTGTTGTGCATATGATGGTGACTGCAAGATATACTTGGTCAACAGCCACACAGGTCACACTGACGGTGGCTGCACAAACAACTTTAACACTGTTACAAATATGCACCACACTGTGAACTCACATTGAACAAGAATGATAAACACATTTCAGGAAAACATCCCCACTGTAATAAAACATAAACACAACATAACAAATACCCACAAAACCATGCAGCGCTATCTTTTCCGGGCTAGATCCCCGCTACCACCCAACCCCGCGCCCCAAAACATCACCACCCCCCTCCGTGCGTTGGTTGAGCTGGGCGGGGTTTGGTGGTGGGGGTGTATATTGTATCACATGGAATTCTAGGAATTGTTACTGTTGTGTTAATATTGTGTTACGGTGACGATGTTCTCCTGAAATGTGTTTGTCAGTCTTGTTTGATGTGGCTCCACAGTGTGGCGCATATTTGTAACATTGTTAAAGTCGTTTGTACGGCCACCGTCAGTGTGATCTGTAAGGCTGTTGACTGTTGATTAAGTATGTCTTGCAGTCATTCATGTATGTCATATTACGGGGAAAAAAATGTAATAGTTAGTTTGAGCATAAACCTTTTATAAGAGGCTACATATATTTTTTGCCTTGAATGTGAAAATACACATAAATATTAAAAAAAATTGATTTACCTTAAAATTACATATAAAACTTTTAGATTGTTAGTATGGACAAATACTTTTATATAACAAGCTACATATTTAATTAAAGTTAATTACTGTAATTTTACATGAAATTGAAAGTAATTTGAGAAAACAGAAAATAATATGTATAATTAATTTGGTGTTTTTCCGTAAAAAAATAGGAATATACATAGTTCGTCATTACTGGTATATTATTCAAAATAACAGGCGGTTTGTTTATTTACAGATAATGTCATGAATTCTACAGTTTTATAACCTATCTAAAAAAATTGAAAAATTACAGTAGAAATTTAAGTAAACTAACCATAAAAATTGGATTTTTTTTTTTACAGTGAACCTTACAAAAGATAATTTTTCTACTACAACTAACAAAGATACACATCTCTAGGCACTATTAGCCGTTTTGCATGTGTTGTTTAAAAGTTGTGTTTGAAAACTTTTTTATTGCTTTTTTCGCATTATCTCAGGATTCCAATAACATTATTGTCATATTGAGTAAAACAACAATTTTTTGAATTGCACAGATTTAAAAAAGCAACCGTTTCGAGTAAAACTCCCAAAGATGCATTATTTCAGGCATTATTAGCAATGTGTGGTGTAGGAGTTATGTTTAAATAACTGTCATATTGAGTTTTACAGTATACAGTCATATTGAGTAAAACCTAATTTTTGGATTTGCAAACCATAGAAAATCAACTATATCTAGTAAAACTCACATGGATTCAATATCACAGGCATTTTTAGACATTTTGCACGTTTGGATTAGGAATTATGTTGGAATACATTTTTATTGCTCTTTTTGCATTATCTCAGGATTTTAAGTACATTACTGTCAAATTGGGTAAAACATTTCTTTTTGTTTTTGCAAACCTTACAAAATATTTTTTTATTCAGTAAAACTCACAAAGATACATTTCTTCAGGCATTTTTTGGTAATTTTGCATGTGTATTTTTGGAGATATGGTTAAAAAACTGTCTTATTGAGTGTGACCAATGTGAGGCCAGTAAAACCAAATTTTTGTATTTGTGAACCTTTCCAAAATACCTAATTCAGGTAAAACTCACATAAAGTCAATATTACTGGCTTTTTTTAGACAGATTTCATGTTTGGTTTTGGAGTTATGTTTATTAACCTTTCATATTTAGTATGACAGTTTTACTGTTATATTGAATAAAAAAACTAACTTTTATCTTTGCAAACACTGTAAAAATAAATTTTGTAAAAAAACGGTCATTTACTGGCAGCTACGGCTGCCAAACAAAAACCATAAAACTAAAGTAAAACATTGTAAACCAAAAAATGATCAAAAATATTATATTTACAGAAATTTTCATGAAACATTTTGGGGTGAAATATCGTAATTTTACAGATTTTTACTAAATTATTAAGCTCAACCACCTTTAATAAAGTGACGATGCAAACAGTTCTGCAGAAAAATACCTTTATTCTAAAGAGTTTTTCCAAATTATTACGATCAACCACTTTTAGTGAAGTGACAATGCTGGCGGTTCCACAGAAAAATACCATTGTTTTACAGATTTTTTCTGAATTGTTAGGATCAGTGGTGTCTCATTGACTTTAGCCGGGGGCCACTGGATGCAGGAACTTGATGCAAAGTGGATTGCAAAATGGCTAATAATGCCTAGAGATATGTTTATTTGTTAGTTGTACTAGAAAAATGATCTTTTGCAAGGTTTGCAAAGACAGAAGTTAGTTTTTTTTATTCAATATAACAGTGTAACTGTCATACTAAATATGAAAGGTTTATAATCATAACTCCAAAACCAAATATGAAATTTGTCTTAATAAGCCTTTGATATTGAATTTATGTGAGTTTTAGCAGAATCAGGTATTTTGGAAAGAATCACAAATACAAATATTAGATTTTACTGGCCTCATATTGGTCACACTCAAAATGACAGTTTTTGAAACAAAACTCCAAAAATACACATGCAAAATGTCTAATAATTCCTGAAGAAATGCATCTTCGAGAGTTTTCCTGAAAAAAAAAACATTTGCTAAGGTTTGCAAAAACAAAATTTGATGTGTTACTCAATTTGACAGTAATGTACTTAGAATCCTGAGATAATGCGAAAAAGCAATAAAAATGTATTCCAACATAATTCCTAATTCAAACGTGCAAAATGTCTAAAAATACCTGTGATATTGAATACATGTGAGTTTGACTAGATACAGTTGTTTTTCTATGGTTTGCAAATACAAAAATGAGGTTTTACTCAATATGACTGTATACTGTAACACTCAATATGACAGTTATTTAAACAAAACTCGTACACCACACATGAAAATTGTCTAATGATGCCTGAAATAATGCATCTTTGGGAGTTTTACTCGAAACATATGCTTTTTTAAATCTTGCAAGTGCAAAAAGTAGTGTTTTACTCAATGTGACTATAATAGTCTTACAATCCTGAGATAATGCGAAAAAAGCAATACAAATGTATTCAAACATAACTTCTAAACAACACATGCAACATGGCTAATAATGCCTAGAGATATGTTTTCTGGTTAGTTGTACTCGAAAAATGATCTTTTGTAAGGTTTGCAAAGACACAAGTTAGTTTTTTTATTCAATATAACAGTGTAACTTTCATACTAAATATGAAAGGTTTATAATCATAACTCCAAAACCCAATGTGAAATTTGTCTTAAAAAGCCTTTAATATTTAATTTATGTAAGTTTTAGCAGAATCAGGTATTTTGGAAAGAATCACAAATACAAGTATTAGATTTTACTGGCCTCATATTGGTCACACTCTAAATGACAGTTTTTGAAACATAACTCCAAAAATACACATGCAAAATGTCTAATAATTCCTGGAGAAATGCATCTTCGAGAGTTTTCCTGAGAAAAAAAAACATTTGGTAAGGTTTGCAAAAACAAAATTTGATTTGTTACTCAATTTGACAGTAATGTACTTGGAATCCTGAGATAATGCGAAAAAAGCAATAAAAATGTATTCCAACATAATTCCTAATCCAAACGTGCAAAATGTCTAAAAATGCCTGTGATATTGAATACATGTGAGTTTTACTAGATACAGTTGTTTTTCTATGGTTTGCAAATACAAAAATGAGGTTTTACTCAATATGACTGTATACTGTAACACTCAATATGACAGTTATTTAAACATAACTCCTACACCGCACATGAAAAATGTCTAATAATGCCTGAAATAATGCATCTTTGGAGTTTTACTCGAAACATATGCTTTTTTTAAATCTTGCAAGTGCAAAAAGTAGTGTTTTACTCATTGTGACTATAATAGTCTTAGAATCCTGAGATAATGCGAAAAAAGCAATAAAAATGTATTCAAACATAACTTCTAAACAACACATGCAAAATGGCTAATAAGGCCTAGAGATATGTTTTTTGGTTAGTTGTACTCGAAAAATGATCTTTCTGTAAGGTTTGCAAAGACACAGGTTAGTTTTTTTATTCAATATAACAGTGTAACTTTCATACTAAATATGAAAGGTTTATAATTATAACTCCAAAACCAAATGTGAAATTTGTCTTAAAAAGCCTTTGATATTGAATTTATGTAAGTTTTAGCAGAATCAGGTATTTTGGAAAGAATCATAAATACAAATATTACATTTTACTGGCCTCATATTGGTCACACTCAAAATGACAGTTTTTGAAACATAACTCCAAAAATACACATGCAAAATGTCTAATCAATCAATCAATCAATGTTTACTTATATAGCCCTAAATCACTATAATTCCTGAAGAAATGCATCTTCGAGAGTTTTCCTGAAAAAAAAAACATTTGGTAAGGTTTGCAAAAACAAAATTTGATTTGTTACTCAATTTGACAGTAATGTACTTAGAATCCTGAGATAATGCGAAAAAAGCATTAAAAATGTATTCCAACATAATTCCTAATTCAAACGTGCAAAATGTCTAAAAATGCCTGTGATATTGAATACATGTGAGTTTTACTAGATACAGTTGTTTTTCTATGGTTTGCAAATACAAAAATGAGGTTTTACTCAATATGACTGTATACTGTAACACTCAATATGACAGTTATTTAAACAAAACTCGTACACCACACATGAAAATTGTCTAATGATGCCTGAAATAATGCATCTTTGGGAGTTTTACTCGAAACATATGCTTTTTTAAATCTTGCAAGTGCAAAAAGTAATGTTTTACTCAATGTGACTATAATAGTCTTACAATCCTGAGATAATGCGAAAAAAGCAATAAAAATGTATTCAAACATAACTTCTAAACAACACATGTAAAATGGCTAATAATGCCTAGAGATATGTTTTCTGGTTAGTTGTACTCGAAAAATGATCTTTTGTAAGGTTTGCAAAGACACAAGTTAGTTTTTTTATTCAATATAACAGTGTAACTTTCATACTAAATATGAAAGGTTTATAATCATAACTCCAAAACCCAATGTGAAATTTTTCTTAAAAGCCTTTAATATTTAATTTATGTAAGTTTTAGCAGAATCAGGTATTTTGGAAAGAATCACAAATACAAATATTAGATTTTACTGGCCTCATATTGGTCACACTCAAAATGACAGTTTTTGAAACATAACTCCAAAAATACACATGCAAAATGTCTAATAATTCCTGGAGAAATGCATCTTCGAGAGTTTTCCTGAAAAAAAAAACATTTGGTAAGGTTTGCAAAAACAAAATTTGATTTGTTACTCAATTTGACAGTAATGTACTTGGAATCCTGAGATAATGCGAAAAAGCAATAAAAATGTATTCCAACATAATTCCTAATCCAAACGTGCAAAATGTCTAAAAATGCCTGTGATATTGAATACATGTGAGTTTTACTAGATACAGTTGTTTTTTTATGGTTTGTAAATACAAAAATGAGGTTTTACTCAATATGACTGTATACTGTAACACTCAATATGAGAGTTATTTAAACATAACTCCTACACCACACATGAAAAATGTCTAATAATGCCTGAAATAATGCATCTTTGGGAGTTTTACTCGAAACATATGCTTTTTTAAATCTTGCAAATGCAAAAAGTAGTTTTTTACTCAATATGACTATAATAGTCTGAGAATCCTGAGATAATGCGAAAAAAGCAATAAAAATGTATTCAAACATAACTTCTAAACAACACATGCAAAATGGCTAATAATAGCTAGAGATATGTTTTTTTTGTTAGTTGTACTAGAAAAATGATCTTTTTGTAAGGTTTGCAAAGACACAAGTTAGTTTTTTTATTCAATATAACAGTGTAACTGTCATACTAAATATGAAAGGTTTATAATCATAACTCCAAAACCAAATATGAAATTTGTCTTAAAAAGCCTTTAATATTGAATTTATGTAAGTTTTAGCAGAATCAGGTATTTTGGAAAGAATCACAAATACAAATATTAGATTTTACTGGCCTCTTATTGGTCACACTCAAAATGACAGTTTTTGAAGCATAATTCCAAAAATACACATGCAAAATGTCTATTGATGCCTTAAAAAATGCATCTTCGAGAGTTTTCCTGAAAAAAAACATTTGGTAAGGTTTGCAAAAACAAAATTTGATTTGTTACTCAATTTGACAGTAATGTACTTAGAATCCCGAGATAATGCGAAAAAAGCAATAAAAATGTATTCCAAAATAATTCCTAATCCAAACGTGCAAAATGTCTAAAAATGCCTGTGATATTGAATACATGCGAGTTTTACTAGATACAGTTGTTTTTCTATGGTTTGCAAATACAAAAATGAGGTTTTACTCAATATGACTGTATACTGTAACACTCAATATGACAGTTATTTAAACATAACTCCTACACCACACATGAAAAATGGCTAATAATGCCTGAAATAATGCATCTTTGGGAGTTTTACTCGAAACATATGCTTTTTTTAAATCTTGCAAGTGCAAAAAGTAGTGTTTTACTCAATGTGACTATAATAGTCTTACAATCCTGAGATAATGCGAAAAAAGCAATACAAATGTATTCAAACATAACTTCTAAACAACACATGCAACATGGCTAATAATGCCTAGAGATATGTTTTCTGGTTAGTTGTACTCGAAAAATGATCTTTTGTAAGGTTTGCAAAGACACAAGTTAGTTTTTTTATTCAATATAACAGTGTAACTTTCATACTAAATATGAAAGGTTTATAATCATAACTCCAAAACCCAATGTGAAATTTGTCTTAAAAAGCCTTTAATATTTAATTTATGTAAGTTTTAGCAGAATCAGGTATTTTGGAAAGAATCACAAATACAAATATTAGATTTTACTGGCCTCATATTGGTCACACTCAAAATGACAGTTTTTGAAACTTAACTCCAAAAATACACATGCAAAATGTCTAATAATTCCTGAAGAAATGCATCTTCGAGAGTTTTCCTGAAAAAAAAAAAACATTTGGTAAGGTTTGCAAAAATAAAATTTGATTTGTTACTCAATTTGACAGTAATGTACTTAGAATCCTGAGATAATGCGAAAAAAGCAATAAAAATGTATTCCAACATAATTCCTAATTCAAACTTGCAAAATGTCTAAAAATGCCTGTGATATTGAATACATGTGAGTTTTACCAGATACAGTTGTTTTTCTATGGTTTGCAAATACAAAAATGAGGTTTTACTCAATATGACTGTATACTGTAACACTCAATATGACAGTTATTTAAACATAACTCGTACACCACACATGAAAAATGTCTAATAATGCCTGAAATAATGCATCTTTGGGAGTTTTACTCGAAACATATGCTTTTTTAAATCTTGCAAGTGCAAAAAGTAGTGTTTTACTCAATGTGACTATAATAGTCTTACAATCCTGAGATAATGCGAAAAAAGCAATACAAATGTATTCAAACATAACTTCTAAACAACACATGCAAAATGGCTAATAATGCCTAGAGATATGTTTTTTGGTTAGTTGTACTCGAAAATGATCTTTTGTAAGGTTTGTAAAGACACAAGTTAGGTTTTTTATTCAATATAACAGTGTAACTGTCATACTAAATATGAAAGGTTTATAATCATAACTCCAAAACCAAATATGAAATTTGTCTTAAAAGCCTTTAATATTGAATTTATGTAAGTTTTAGCAGAATCAGGTATTTTGGAAAGAATCACAAATACAAATATTACATTTTACTGGCCTCATATTGGTCACACTCAAAATGACAGTTTTTGAAACATAACTCCAAAATACACATGCAAAATGTCTAATAATTCCTGAAGAAATGCATCTTCGAGAGTTTTCCTGAAAAAAAAAAAAACATTTGGTAAGGTTTGCAAAAACAAAATTTGATTTGTTACTCAATTTGACAGTAATGTACTTAGAATCCTGAGATAATGCTAAAAAAGCAATAAAAATGTATTCCAACATAATTCCTAATTCAAACTTGCAAAATGTCTAAAAATGCCTGTGATATTGAATACATGTGAGTTTTACCAGATACAGTTGTTTTTCTATGGTTTGCAAATACAAAAATGAGGTTTTACTCAATATGACTGTATACTGTAACACTCAATATGACAGTTATTTAAACATAACTCGTACACCACACATGAAAAATGTCTAATAATGCCTGAAATAATGCATCTTTGGGAGTTTTACTCGAAACATATGCTTTTTTAAATCTTGCAAGTGCAAAAAGTAGTGTTTTACTCAATGTGACTATAATAGTCTTACAATCCTGAGATAATGCGAAAAAAGCAATAAAAATGTATTCAAACATAACTTCTAAACAACACATGCAAAATGGCTAATAATGCCTAGAGATATGTTTTTTGGTTAGTTGTACTCGAAAAATGATCTTTTGTAAGGTTTGTAAAGACACAAGTTAGTTTTTTTATTCAATATAACAGTGTAACTGTCATACTAAATATGAAAGGTTTATAATCATAACTCCAAAACCCAATGTGAAATTTGTCTTAAAAAGCCTTTAATATTTAATTTATGTAAGTTTTAGCAGAATCAGGTATTTTGGAAAGAATCACAAATACAAATATTAGATTTTACTGGCCTCATATTGGTCACACTCTAAATGACAGTTTTTGAAACATAACTCCAAAAATACACATGCAAAATGTCTAATAATTCCTGAAGAAATGCATCTTCGAGAGTTTTCCTGAAAAAAAAACATTTGGTAAGGTTTGCAAAAACAAAATTTGATTTGTTACTCAATTTGACAGTAATGTACTTAGAATCCCGAGATAATGCGAAAAAGCAATAAAAATGTATTCCAAAATAATTCCTAATCCAAACGTGCAAAATGTCTAAAAATGCCTGTGATATTGAATACATGCGAGTTTTACTAGATACAGTTGTTTTTCTATGGTTTGCAAATACAAAATGAGGTTTTACTCAATATGACTGTATACTGTAACACTCAATATGACAGTTATTTAAACATAACTCCTACACCACACATGAAAAATGGCTAATAATGCCTGAAATAATGCATCTTTGGGAGTTCGAAACATATGCTTTTTTTAAATCTTGCAAGTGCAAAAAGTAGTGTTTTACTCAATGTGACTATAATAGTCTTAGAATCCTGAGATAATGCGAAAAAAGCAATAAAAATGTATTCAAACATAACTTCTAAACAACACATGCAAAATGGCTAATAATGCCTAGAGATATGATTTTTGGTTAGTTGTACTCGAAAAATGATCTTTTGTAAGGTTTGCAAAGACACAGGTTAGTTTTTTTTTATTCAATATAACAGTGTGACTTTCATACTAAATATGAAAGGTTTATAATCATAACTCCAAAACCAAATGTGAAATTTGTCTTAAAAAGCCTTTAATATTGAATTTATGTAAGTTTTAGCAGAATCAGGTATTTTGGAAAGAATCACAAATACAAATATTAGATTTTACTGGCCTCATATTGGTCACACTCAAAATGACAGTTTTTGAAACATAACTCCAAAAATACACATGCAAAATGTCTAATAATTCCTGAAGAAATGCATCTTCGAGAGTTTTCCTGAAAAAAAAAAAACATTTGGTAAGGTTTGCAAAAACAAAATTTGATTTTTTACTCAATTTGACAGTAATGTACTTAGAATCCTGAGATAATGCGAAAAAAGCAATAAAAATGTATTCCAACATAATTCCTAATCCAAACGTGCAAAATGTCTAAAAATGCCTGTGATATTGAATACATGCGAGTTTTACTAGATACAGTTGTTTTTCTATGGTTTGCAAATACAAAAATGAGGTTTTACTCAATATGACTGTATACTGTAACACTCAATATGACAGTTATTTAAACATAACTCCTACACCACACATGAAAAATGTCTAATAATGCCTGAAATAATGCATCTTTGGGAGTTTTACTCGAAACATATGCTTTTTTAAATCTTGCAAGTGCAAAAAGTAGTGTTTTACTCAATGTGACTATAATAGTTTTAGAATCCTGAGAAAATGCGAAAAAAGCAATAAAAATGTATTCAAACATAACTTCTAAACAACACATGCAAAATGGCTAATAATGCCTAGAGATATGTTTTTTGGTTAGTTGTACTCGAAAAATGATCTTTTGTAAGGTTTGCAAAGACAAAAGTTAGTTTTTTTATTCAATATAACAGTGTAACTGTCATACTAAATATGAAAGGTTTATAATCATAACTCCAAAACCAAATATGAAATTTGTCTTAAAAAGCCTTTAATATTGAATTTATGTAAGTTTTAGCAGAATCAGGTATTTTGGAAAGAATCACAAATACAAATATTACATTTTACTGGCCTCATATTGGTCACACTCAAAATGACAGTTTTTGAAACATAACTCCAAAAATACACATGCAAAATGTCTAATAATTCCTGAAGAAATGCATCTTCGAGAGTTTTCCTGAAAAAAAAAAACATTTGGTAAGGTTTGCAAAAACAAAATTTGATTTGTTACTCAATTTGACAGTAATGGACTTAGAATCCTGAGATAATGCGAAAAAAGCAATAAAAATGTATTCCAACATAATTCCTAATTCAAACTTGCAAAATGTCTAAAAATGCCTGTGATATTGAATACATGTGAGTTTTACCAGATACAGTTGTTTTTCTATGGTTTGCAAATACAAAAATGAGGTTTTACTCAATATGACTGTATACTGTAACACTCAATATGACAGTTATTTAAACATAACTCGTACACCACACATGAAAAATGTCTAATAATGCCTGAAATAATGCATCTTTGGGAGTTTTACTCGAAACATATGCTTTTTTAAATCTTGCAAGTGCAAAAAGTAGTGTTTTACTCAATGTGACTATAATAGTCTTACAATCCTGAGATAATGCGAAAAAAGCAATAAAAATGTATTCAAACATAACTTCTAAACAACACATGCAAAATGGCTAATAATGCCTAGAGATATGTTTTTTGGTTAGTTGTACTCGAAAAATGATCTTTTGTAAGGTTTGTAAAGACACAAGTTAGGTTTTTTATTCAATATAATAGTGTAACTGTCATACTAAATATGAAAGGTTTATAATCATAACTCCAAAACCAAATATGAAATTTGTCTTAAAAAGCCTTTAATATTGAATTTATGTAAGTTTTAGCAGAATCAGGTATTTTGGAAAGAATCACAAATACAAATATTACATTTTACTGGCCTCATATTGGTCACACTCAAAATGACAGTTTTTGAAACATAACTCCAAAAATACACATGCAAAATGTCTAATAATTCCTGAAGAAATGCATCTTCGAGAGTTTTCCTGAAAAAAAAAAAAAAACATTTGGTAAGGTTTGCAAAAACAAAATTTGATTTGTTACTCAATTTGACAGTAATGTACTTAGAATCCTGAGATAATGCGAAAAAAGCAATAAAAATGTATTCCAACATAATTCCTAATTCAAACTTGCAAAATGTCTAAAAATGCCTGTGATATTGAATACATGTGAGTTTTACCAGATACAGTTGTTTTTCTATGGGATGCAAATACAAAAATGAGGTTTTACTCAATATGACTGTATACTGTAACACTCAATATGACAGTTATTTAAACATAACTCGTACACCACACATGAAAAATGTCTAATAATGCCTGAAATAATGCATCTTTGGGAGTTTTACTCGAAACATATGCTTTTTTAAATCTTGCAAGTGCAAAAAGTAGTGTTTTACTCAATGTGACTATAATAGTCTTACAATCCTGAGATAATGCGAAAAAAGCAATAAAAATGTATTCAAACATAACTTCTAAACAACACATGCAAAATGGCTAATAATGCCTAGAGATATGTTTTTTGGTTAGTTGTACTCGAAAAATGATCTTTTGTAAGGTTTGTAAAGACACAAGTTAGGTTTTTTATTCAATATAACAGTGTAACTGTCATACTAAATATGAAAGGTTTATAATCATAACTCCAAAACCAAATATGAAATTTGTCTTAAAAAGCCTTTAATATTGAATTTATGTAAGTTTTAGCAGAATCAGGTATTTTGGAAAGAATCACAAATACAAATATTACATTTTACTGGCCTCATATTGGTCACACTCAAAATGACAGTTTTTGAAACATAACTCCAAAAATACACATGCAAAATGTCTAATAATTCCTGAAGAAATGCATCTTCGAGAGTTTTCCTGAAAAAAAAAACATTTGGTAAGGTTTGCAAAAACAAAATTTGATTTGTTACTCAATTTGACAGTAATGTACTTAGAATCCTGAGATAATGCGAAAAAAGCAATAAAAATGTATTCCAACATAATTCCTAATTCAAACTTGCAAAATGTCTAAAAATGCCTGTGATATTGAATACATGTGAGTTTTACCAGATACAGTTGTTTTTCTATGGTTTGCAAATACAAAAATGAGGTTTTACTCAATATGACTGTATACTGTAACACTCAATATGACAGTTATTTAAACATAACTCGTACACCACACATGAAAAATGTCTAATAATGCCTGAAATAATGCATCTTTGGGAGTTTTACTCGAAACATATGCTTTTTTAAATCTTGCAAGTGCAAAAAGTAGTGTTTTACTCAATGTGACTATAATAGTCTTACAATCCTGAGATAATGCGAAAAAAGCAATAAAAATGTATTCAAACATAACTTCTAAACAACACATGCAAAATGGCTAATAATGCCTAGAGATATGTTTTTTGGTTAGTTGTACTCGAAAAATGATCTTTTGTAAGGTTTGTAAAGACACAAGTTAGTTTTTTTATTCAATATAACAGTGTAACTGTCATACTAAATATGAAAGGTTTATAATCATAACTCCAAAACCCAATGTGAAATTTGTCTTAAAAAGCCTTTAATATTTAATTTATGTAAGTTTTAGCAGAATCAGGTATTTTGGAAAGAATCACAAATACAAATATTAGATTTTACTGGCCTCATATTGGTCACACTCTAAATGACAGTTTTTGAAACATAACTCCAAAAATACACATGCAAAATGTCTAATAATTCCTGAAGAAATGCATCTTCGAGAGTTTTCCTGAAAAAAAAACATTTGGTAAGGTTTGCAAAAACAAAATTTGATTTGTTACTCAATTTGACAGTAATGTACTTAGAATCCCGAGATAATGCGAAAAAAGCAATAAAAATGTATTCCAAAATAATTCCTAAACCAAACGTGCAAAATGTCTAAAAATGCCTGTGATATTGAATACATGCGAGTTTTACTAGATTCAGTTGTTTTTCTATGGTTTGCAAATACAAAAATGAGGTTTTACTCAATATGACTGTATACTGTAACACTCAATATGACAGTTATTTAAACATAACTCCTACACCACACATGAAAAATGTCTAATAATGCCTGAAATAATGCATCTTTGGGAGTTTTACTCGAAACATATGCTTTTTTTAAATCTTGCAAGTGCAAAAAGTAGTGTTTTACTCAATGTGACTATAATAGTCTTAGAATCCTGAGATAATGCGAAAAAAGCAATAAAAATGGATTCAAACATAACTTCTAAACAACACATGCAAAATGGCTAATAATGCCTAGAGATATGATTTTTGGTTAGTTGTACTCGAAAAATGATCTTTTGCAAGGTTTGCAAAGACACAGGTTAGTTTTTTTTATTCAATATAACAGTGTGACTTTCATACTAAATATGAAAGGTTTATAATCATAACTCCAAAACCAAATGTGAAATTTGTCTTAAAAAGCCTTTAATATTGAATTTATGTAAGTTTTAGCAGAATCAGGTATTTTGGAAAGAATCACAAATACAAATATTAGATTTTACTGGCCTCATATTGGTCACACTCAAAATGACAGTTTTTGAAACATAACTCCAAAAATACACATGCAAAATGTCTAATAATTCCTGAAGAAATGCATCTTCGAGAGTTTTCCTGAAAAAAAAAAACATTTGGTAAGGTTTGCAAAAACAAAATTTGATTTTTTACTCAATTTGACAGTAATGTACTTAGAATCCTGAGATAATGCGAAAAAAGCAATAAAAATGTATTCCAACATAATTCCTAATCCAAACGTGCAAAATGTCTAAAAATGCCTGTGATATTGAATACATGCGAGTTTTACTAGATACAGTTGTTTTTCTATGGTTTGCAAATACAAAAATGAGGTTTTACTCAATATGACTGTATACTGTAACACTCAATATGACAGTTATTTAAACATAACTCCTACACCACACATGAAAAATGTCTAATAATGCCTGAAATAATGCATCTTTGGGAGTTTTACTCGAAACATATGCTTTTTTAAATCTTGCAAGTGCAAAAAGTAGTGTTTTACTCAATGTGACTATAATAGTTTTAGAATCCTGAGAAAATGCGAAAAAAGCAATAAAAATGTATTCAAACATAACTTCTAAACAACACATGCAAAATGGCTAATAATGCCTAGAGATATGTTTTTTGGTTAGTTGTACTCGAAAAATGATCTTTTGTAAGGTTTGCAAAGACAAAAGTTAGTTTTTTTATTCAATATAACAGTGTAACTGTCATACTAAATATGAAAGGTTTATAATCATAACTCCAAAACCAAATATGAAATTTGTCTTAAAAAGCCTTTAATATTGAATTTATGTAAGTTTTAGCAGAATCAGGTATTTTGGAAAGAATCACAAATACAAATATTAGATTTTACTGGCCTCATATTGGTCACACTCAAAATGACAGTTTTTGAAACTTAACTCCAAAAATACACATGCAAAATGTCCAATAATTCCTGAAGAAATGCATCTTCGACAGTTTTCCTGAAAAAAAAACATTTGGTAAGGTTTGCAAAAACAAATTTGATTTGTTACTCAATTTGACAGTAATGTACTTAGAATCCTGAGATAATGCGAAAAAAGCAATAAAAATGCATTCCAACATAATTCCTAATCCAAACGTGCAAAATGTCTAAAAATGCCTGTGATATTGAATACATGTGAGTTTTACTAGATACAGTTGTTTTTCTATGGTTTGCAAATACAAAAATTAGGTTTTACTCAATATGACTGTATACTGTAACACTCAATATGACAGTTATTTAAACATAACTCCTACACCACACATGAAAAATGTCTAATAATGCCTGAAATAATGCATCTTTGGGAGTTTTACTCGAAACATATGCTTTTTTAAATCTTGCAAATGCAAAAAGTAGTTTTTTACTCAATATGACTATAATAGTCTTACAATCCTGAGATAATGCGAAAAAAGCAATAAAAATGTATTCAAACATAACTTCTAAACAACACATGCAAAATGGCTAATAATAGCTAGAGATATGTTTTTTTTGTTAGTTGTACTAGAAAAATGATCTTTTGTAAGGTTTGCAAAGACACAAGTTAGGTTTTTTATTCAATATAACAGTGTAACTGTCATACTAAATATGAAAGGTTTATAATCATAACTCCAAAACCAAATATGAAATTTGTCTTAAAAAGCCTTTAATATTGAATTTATGTAAGTTTTAGCAGAATCAGGTACTTTGGAAAGAATCACAAATACAAATATTACATTTTACTGGCCTCATATTGGTCACACTCAAAATGACAGTTTTTGAAACATAACTCCAAAAATACACATGCAAAATGTCTAATAATTCCTGAAGAAATGCATCTTCGAGAGTTTTCCTGAAAAAAAAAAAAACATTTGGTAAGGTTTGCAAAAACAAAATTTGATTTGTTACTCAATTTGACAGTAATGTACTTAGAATCCTGAGATAATGCGAAAAAAGCAATAAAAATGTATTCCAACATAATTCCTAATTCAAACTTGCAAAATGTCTAAAAATGCCTGTGATATTGAATACATGTGAGTTTTACCAGATACAGTTGTTTTTCTATGGTTTGCAAATACAAAAATTAGGTTTTACTCAATATGACTGTATACTGTAACACTCAATATGACAGTTATTTAAACATAACTCCTACACCACACATGAAAAATGTCTAATAATGCCTGAAATAATGCATCTTTGGGAGTTTTACTCGAAACATATGCTTTTTTAAATCTTGCAAGTGCAAAAAGTAGTGTTTTACTCAATGTGACTATAATAGTCTTACAATCCTGAGATAATGCGAAAAAAGCAATAAAAATGTATTCAAACATAACTTCTAAACAACACATGCAAAATGGCTAATAATGCCTAGAGATATGTTTTTTGGTTAGTTGTACTCGAAAAATGATCTTTTGTAAGGTTTGTAAAGACACAAGTTAGGTTTTTTATTCAATATAACAGTGTAACTGTCATACTAAATATGAAAGGTTTATAATCATAACTCCAAAACCAAATATGAAATTTGTCTTAAAAAGCCTTTAATATTGAATTTATGTAAGTTTTAGCAGAATCAGGTATTTTGGAAAGAATCACAAATACAAATATTACATTTTACTGGCCTCATATTGGTCACACTCAAAATGACAGTTTTTGAAACATAACTCCAAAAATACACATGCAAAATGTCTAATAATTCCTGAAGAAATGCATCTTCGAGAGTTTTCCTGAAAAAAAAAAAACATTTGGTAAGGTTTGCAAAAACAAAATTTGATTTGTTACTCAATTTGACAGTAATGTACTTAGAATCCTGAGATAATGCGAAAAAAGCAATAAAAATGTATTCCAACATAATTCCTAATCCAAACGTGCAAAATGTCTAAAAATGCCTGTGATATTGAATACATGTGAGTTTTACTAGATACAGTTGTTTTCTATGGTTTGCAAATACAAAAATTAGGTTTTACTCAATATGACTGTATACTGTAACACTCAATATGACAGTTATTTAAACATAACTCCTACACCACACATGAAAAATGTCTAATAATGCCTGAAATAATGCATCTTTGGGAGTTTTACTCGAAACATATGCTTTTTTAAATCTTGCAAATGCAAAAAGTAGTTTTTTACTCAATATGACTATAATAGTCTTACAATCCTGAGATAATGCGAAAAAAGCAATAAAAATGTATTCAAACATAACTTTTAAACAACACATGCAAAATGGCTAATAATGCCTAGAGATATGTTGTTTGGTTAGTTGTACTAGAAAAAATATCTTTTGTAAGGTTTGCAAAGACACAAGTTAGTTTTTTTATTCAATATAACAGTGTAACTGTCATACTAAATATGAAAGGTTTATAATTATAACTCCAAAACCAAATATGAAATTTGTCTTTAAGAGCCTTTAATATGGAATTTATGTAAGTTTTAACAGAATCAGGTATTTTGGAAAGAATCACAAATACAAATATTAGATTTTACTGGCCTCATATTGGTCACACTCAAAATGACAGTTTTTGAAACATAACTCCAAAAATACACATGCAAAATGTCTAATAATTCCTGAAGAAATGCATCTTCGAGAGTATTCCTGAAAAAAAAAACATTTGGTAAGGTTTGCAAAAACAAAATTTGATTTGTTACTCAATTTGACAGTAATGTACTTAGAATCCTGAGATAATGCGAAAAAAGCAATAAAAATGTATTCCAACATAATTCCTAATCCAAACGTGCAAAATGTCTAAAAATGCCTGAGATCTTGAATACATGTGAGTTTTACTAGATACTGATGTTTTTCTATGGTTTGCAAATACAAAAATGAGGTTTTACTCAATATGACTGTATACTGTAACACTCAATATGACAGTTATTTAAACATAACTCCTACACCACACATGAAAAATGGCTAATAATGCCTGAAATAATGCATCTTTGGGAGTTTTACTCGAAACATATGCTTTTTTAAATCTTGCAAATGCAAAAAGTAGTTTTTTACTCAATATGACTATAATAGTCTGAGAATCCTGAGATAATGCGAAAAAAGCAATAAAAATGTATTCAAACATAACTTCTAAACAACAAATGCAAAATGGCTAAAAATAGCTAGAGATATGTTTTTTTGTTAGTTGTACTAGAAAAATGATCTTTTGTAAGGTTTGCAAAGACACAAGTTAGTTTTTTTTATTCAATATAACAGTGTAACTGTCATACTAAATATGAAAGGTTTATAATCTTAACTCCAAAACCAAATATGAAATTTGTCTTAAAAAGCCTTTAATATTGAATTTATGTAAGTTTTAGCAGAATCAGGTATTTTGGAAAGAATCACAAATACAAATATTAGTTTTTACTGGCCTCATATTGGTCACACTCAAAATGACAGTTTTTGAAACATAACTCCAAAAATACACATGCAAAATGTCTAATAATTCCTGAAGAAATGCATCTTCGAGAGTTTTCCTGAAAAAAAAACATTTGGTAAGGTTTGCAAAAACAAAATTTGATTTGTTACCCAATTTGACAGTAATGTACTTAGAATCCTGAGATAATGCGAAAAAAGCAATAAAAATGTATTCCAACATAATTCTTAATCCAAACGTGCAAAATGTCTAAAAATGCCTGTGATATTGAATACATGTGAGTTTTACTAGATACAGTTGTTTTTCTATGGTTTGCAAATACAAAAATGAGGTTTTACTCAATATGACTGTATACTGTAACACTCAATATGACAGTTATTTAAACATAACTCCTACACCACACATGAAAAATGTCTAATAATGCCTGAAATAATGCATCTTTGGGAGTTTTACTCGAAACATATGCTTTTTTAAATCTTGCAAGTGCAAAAAGTAGTTTTACTCAATGTGACTATAATAGTCTTAGAATCCTGAGATAATGCGAAAAAAGCAATAAAAATGTATTCAAACATAACTTCTAAACAACACATGCAAAATGGCTAATAATGCCTAGAGATATGTTTTTTGGTTAGTTGTACTCGAAAAATGATCTTTTGTAAGGTTTGCAAAGACACAGGTTAGTTTTTTTATTCAATATAACAGTGTAACTTTCATACTAAATATGAAAGGTTTATAATCATAACTCCAAAACCAAATGTGAAATTAGTCTTAAAAAGCCTTTAATATTGAATTTATGTAAGTTTTAGCAGAATCAGGTATTTTGGAAAGAATCACAAATACAAATATTAGATTTTACTGGCCTCATATTGGTCACACTCAAAATGACAGTTTTTGAAACATAACTCCAAAAATACACATGCAAAATGTCTAATAATTCCTGAAGTAATGCATCTTCGAGAGTTTTCCTGAAAAAAAAACATTTGGTAAGGTTTGCAAAAACAAAATTTGATTTGTTACTCAATTTGACAGTAATGGACTTAGAATCCTGAGATAATGCGAAAAAAGCAATAAAAATGTATTCCAACATAATTCCTAATCCAAACGTGCAAAATGTCTAAAAATGCCTGTGATATTGAATACATGTGAGTTTTACTAGATACAGTTGTTTTTCTATGGTTTGCAAATACAAAAATGAGGTTTTACTCAATATGACTGTATACTGTAACACTCAATATGACAGTTATTTAAACATAACTCCTACACCACACATGAAAAATGGCTAATAATGCCTGAAATAATGGATCTTTGGGAGTTTTACTCGAAACATATGCTTTTTTAAATCTTGCAAATGCAAAAAGTAGTTGTTTACTCAATATGACTATAATAGTCTGAGAATCCTGAGATAATGCGAAAAAAGCAATAAAATGTATTCAAACATAACTTCTAAACAACACATGCAAAATGGCTAATAATAGCTAGAGATATGTTTTTTTGTTAGTTGTACTAGAAAAATGATCTTTTGTAAGGTTTGCAAAGACACAAGTTAGTTTTGTTATTCAATATAACAGTGTAACTTTCATACTAAATATGAAAGGTTTATAATCATAACTCCAAAACCAAATATGAAATTTGTCTTAAAAAGCCTTTAATATTGAATTTATGTAAGTTTTAGCAGAATCAGGTATTTTGGAAAGAATCACAAATACAAATATTAGATTTTACTGGCCTCATATTGGTCACACTCAAAATGACAGTTTTTGAAACATAACTCCAAAAATACACATGCAAAATGTCTAATAATTCCTGAAGAAATGCATCTTCGAGATTTTTCCTGAAAAAAAACATTTGGTAAGGTTTGCAAAAACAAAATTTGATGTGATACTCAATTTGACAGTAATGTACTTAGAATCCTGAGATAATGCGAAAAAAGCAATAAAAATGTATTCCAACATAATTCCTAATCCAAACGTGCAAAATGTCTAAAAATGCCCGTGATATTGAATACATGTGAGTTTTACTAGATACAGTTGTTTTTTTATGGTTTGCAAATACAAAAATGAGGTTTTACTCAATATGACTGTATACTGTAACACTCAATATGACAGTTATTTAAACATAACTCCTACACCACACATGAAAAATGGCTAATAATGCCTGAAATAATGCATCTTTGGGAGTTTTACTCGAAACATATGCTTTTTTAAATATTGCAAGTGCTAAAAGTAGTGTTTTACTCAATGTGACTATAATAGTCTTACAATCCTGAGATAATGCGAAAAAAGCAATAAAAATGTATTCAAACATTACTTCTAAACAACACATGCAAAATGGTTAATAATTCCTAGAGATATGTTTTTTGGTTAGTTGTACTAGAAAAATGATCTTTTGTAAGGTTTGCAAAGACACAAGTTAGTTTTTTTATTCAATATAACAGTGTAACTTTCATACTAAATATGAAAGGTTTATAATCATAACTCCAAAACCCAATGTGGAATTTGTCTTAAAAAGCCTTTAATATTTAATTCATGTAAGTTTTAGCAGAATCAGGTGTTTTGGAAAGAATCACAAATACAAATATTAGATTTTACTGGCCTCATATTTCTCACACTCAAAATGACAGTTTGAAACATAACTCCAAAAATACACATGCAAAATGTCTAATAATTCCTGAAGAAATGCATCTTCGAGAGTTTTCCTGAAAAAAAAACATTTGGTAAGGTTTGCAAAAACAAAATTTGATTTGTTACTCAATTTGACAGTAATGGACTTAGAATCCTGAGATAATGCGAAAAAAGCAATAAAAATGTATTCCAACATAATTCCTAATCCAAACGTGCAAAATGTCTAAAAATGCCTGTGATATTGAATACATGTGAGTTTTACTAGATACAGTTGTTTTTCTATGGTTAGCAAATACAAAAATGAGGTTTTACTCAATATGACTGTATACTGTAACACTCAATATGACAGTTATTTAAACATAACTCCTACACCACACATGAAAAATGGCTAATAATGCCTGAAATAATGCATCTTTAGGAGTTTTACTCGAAACATATGCTTTTTTAAATCTTGCAAATGCAAAAAGTAGTTGTTTACTCAATATGACTATAATAGTCTGTGAATCCTGAGATAATGCGAAAAAAGCAATAAAATGTATTCAAACATAACTTCTAAACAACACATGCAAAATGGCTAATAATAGCTAGAGATATGTTTTTTTTGTTAGTTGTACTAGAAAAATGATCTTTTGTAAGGTTTGCAAAGACACAAGTTAGTTTTTTTTATTCAATATAACAGTGTAACAGTCATACTAAATATGAAAGGTTTATAATCATAACTCGAAAGCCAAATATGAAATTTGTCTTAAGAAGCCTTTAATATTGAATTTATGTAAGTTTTAGCAGAATCAGGTATTTTGGAAAGAATCACAAATACAAATATTAGATTTTACTGGCCTCATATTGGTCACACTCAAAATGACAGTTTTTGAAACATAACTCCAAAAATACATATGAAAAATGTCTAATAATTCCTGAAGAAATGCATCTTCGAGAGTTTTCCTGAAAAAAAAAAAACATTTGGTAAGGTTTGCAAAAAAAAAATTTGATTTGTTACTCAATTTGACGGTAATGTACTTAGAATCCTGAGATAATGCGAAAAAAGCAATAAAAATGTATTGCAACATAATTCCTAATCCAAATGTGCAAAATGTCTAAAAATGCCTGTGATATTGAATACCTGTGAGTTTTACTAGATACAGTTGTTTTTCTATGGTTTGCAAATACAAAAATGAGGTTTTACTCAATATGACTGTATACTGTAACACTCAATATGACAGTTATTTAAACATAACTCGTACACCACACATGAAAAATGTCTAATAATGCCTGAAATAATGCATCTTTGGGAGTTTTACTCGAAACATATGCTTTTTTAAATCTTGCAAGTGCAAAAAGTAGTGTTTTACTCAATGTGACTATAATAGTCTTAGAATCCTGAGATAATGCGAAAAAAGCAATAAAAATGTATTCAAACATAACTTCTAAACAACACATGCAAAATGGCTAATAATGCCTAGAGATATGTTTTTTGGTTAGTTGTACTAGAAAAATGATCTTTTGTAAGGTTTGCAAAGACACAAGTTAGTTTTTTTATTCAATATAACAGTGTAACTGTCATACTAAATATGAAAGGTTTATAATCATAACTCCAAAACCAAATATGAAATTTGTCTTTAAGAGCCTTTAATATTGAATTTATGTAAGTTTTACCAGAATCAGGTATTTTGGAAAGAATCACAAATACAAATATTAGATTTTACTGGCCTCATATTGGTCACACTCAAAATGACAGTTTTTGAAACATAACTCCAAAAATACACATGCAAAATGTCTAATAATTCCTGAAGAAATGCATCTTCGAGAGTTTTCCTGAAAAAAAAACATTTGGTAAGGTTTGCAAAAACAAAATTTGATTTGTTACTCAATTTGACAGTAATGGACTTAGAATCCTGAGATAATGCGAAAAAAGCAATAAAAATGTATTCCAACATAATTCCTAATCCAAACGTGCAAAATGTCTAAAAATGCCTGTGATATTGAATACATGTGAGTTTTACTAGATACAGTTGTTTTTCTATGGTTTGCAAATACAAAAATGAGGTTTTACTCAATATGACTGTATACTGTAACACTCAATAAGACAGTTATTTAAACATAACTCGTACACCACACATGAAAAATGTCTAATAATGCCTGAAATAATGCATCTTTAGGAGTTTTACTCGAAACATATGCTTTTTTAAATCTTGCAAATGCAAAAAGTAGTTGTTTACTCAATATGACTATAATAGTCTGTGAATCCTGAGATAATGCGAAAAAAGCAATAAAATGTATTCAAACATAACTTCTAAACAACACATGCAAAATGGTTAATAATAGCTAGAGATATGTTTTTTTTGTTAGTTGTACTAGAAAAATGATCTTTTGTAAGGTTTGCAAAGACACAAGTTAGTTTTTTTTATTCAATATAACAGTGTAACAGTCATACTAAATATGAAAGGTTTATAATCATAACTCGAAAGCCAAATATGAAATTTGTCTTAAGAAGCCTTTAATATTGAATTTATGTAAGTTTTAGCAGAATCAGGTATTTTGGAAAGAATCACAAATACAAATATTAGATTTTACTGGCCTCATATTGGTCACACTCAAAATGACAGTTTTTGAAACATAACTCCAAAAATACATATGAAAAATGTCTAATAATTCCTGAAGAAATGCATCTTCGAGAGTTTTCCTGAAAAAAAAAACATTTGGTAAGGTTTGCAAAAAAAAAATTTGATTTGTTACTCAATTTGACAGTAATGTACTTAGAATCCTGAGATAATGCGAAAAAAGCAATAAAAATGTATTCCAACATAATTCCTAATCCAAATGTGCAAAATGTCTAAAAATGCCTGTGATATTGAATACATGTGAGTTTTACTAGATACAGTTGTTTTTCTATGGTTTGCAAATACAAAAATGAGGTTTTACTCAATATGACTGTATACTGTAACACTCAATATGACAGTTATTTAAACATAACTCGTACACCACACATGAAAAATGTCTAATAATGCCTGAAATAATGCATCTTTGGGAGTTTTACTCGAAACATATGCTTTTTTAAATCTTGCAAGTGCAAAAAGTAGTGTTTTACTCAATGTGACTATAATAGTCTTAGAATCCTGAGATAATGCGAAAAAAGCAATAAAAATGTATTCAAACATAACTTCTAAACAACACATGCAAAATGGCTAATAATGCCTAGAGATATGTTTTTTGGTTAGTTGTACTAGAAAAATGATCTTTTGTAAGGTTTGTAAAGACACAAGTTAGTTTTTTTATTCAATATAACAGTGTAACTGTCATACTAAATATGAAAGGTTTATAATCATAACTCCAAAACCAAATATGAAATTTGTCTTTAAGAGCCTTTAATATTGAATTTATGTAAGTTTTACCAGAATCAGGTATTTTGGAAAGAATCACAAATACAAATATTAGATTTTACTGGCCTCATATTGGTCACACTCAAAATGACAGTTTTTGAAACATAACTCCAAAAATACACATGCAAAATGTCTAATAATTCCTGAAGAAATGCATCTTCGAGAGTTTTCCTGAAAAAAAAACATTTGGTAAGGTTTGCAAAAACAAAATTTGATTTGTTACTCAATTTGACAGTAATGGACTTAGAATCCTGAGATAATGCGAAAAAAGCAATAAAAATGTATTCCAACATAATTCCTAATCCAAACGTGCAAAATGTCTAAAAATGCCTGTGATATTGAATACATGTGAGTTTTACTAGATACAGTTGTTTTTCTATGGTTTGCAAATACAAAAATGAGGTTTTACTCAATATGACTGTATACTGTAACACTCAATAAGACAGTTATTTAAACATAACTCGTACACCACACATGAAAAATGTCTAATAATGCCTGAAATAATGCATCTTTAGGAGTTTTACTCGAAACATATGCTTTTTTAAATCTTGCAAATGCAAAAAGTAGTTGTTTACTCAATATGACTATAATAGTCTGTGAATCCTGAGATAATGCGAAAAAAGCAATAAAATGTATTCAAACATAACTTCTAAACAACACATGCAAAATGGCTAATAATAGCTAGAGATATGTTTTTTTTGTTAGTTGTACTAGAAAAATGATCTTTTGTAAGGTTTGCAAAGACACAAGTTAGTTTTTTTTATTCAATATAACAGTGTAACAGTCATACTAAATATGAAAGGTTTATAATCATAACTCGAAAGCCAAATATGAAATTTGTCTTAAGAAGCCTTTAATATTGAATTTATGTAAGTTTTAGCAGAATCAGGTATTTTGGAAAGAATCACAAATACAAATATTAGATTTTACTGGCCTCATATTGGTCACACTCAAAATGACAGTTTTTGAAACATAACTCCAAAAATACATATGAAAAATGTCTAATAATTCCTGAAGAAATGCATCTTCGAGAGTTTTCCTGAAAAAAAAACATTTGGTAAGGTTTGCAAAAAAAAAATTTGATTTGTTGCTCAATTTGACTGTAATGTACTTAGAATCCTGAGATAATGCGAAAAAAGCAATAAAAATGTATTCCAACATAATTCCTAATCCAAATGTGCAAAATGTCTAAAAATGCCTGTGATATTGAATACATGTGAGTTTTACTAGATACAGTTGTTTTTCTATGGTTTGCAAATACAAAAATGAGGTTTTACTCAATATGACTGTATACTGTAACACTCAATATGACAGTTATTTAAACATAACTCGTACACCACACATGAAAAATGTCTAATAATGCCTGAAATAATGCATCTTTGGGAGTTTTACTCGAAACATATGCTTTTTTAAATCTTGCAAGTGCAAAAAGTAGTGTTTTACTCAATGTGACTATAATAGTCTTAGAATCCTGAGATAATGCGAAAAAAGCAATAAAAATGTATTCAAACATAACTTCTAAACAACACATGCAAAATGGCTAATAATGCCTAGAGATATGTTTTTTGGTTAGTTGTACTAGAAAAATGATCTTTTGTAAGGTTTGCAAAGACACAAGTTAGTTTTTTTATTCAATATAACAGTGTAACTGTCATACTAAATATGAAAGGTTTATAATCATAACTCCAAAACCAAATATGAAATTTGTCTTTAAGAGCCTTTAATATTGAATTTATGTAAGTTTTACCAGAATCAGGTATTTTGGAAAGAATCACAAATACAAATATTAGATTTTACTGGCCTCATATTGGTCACACTCAAAATGACAGTTTTTGAAACATAACTCCAAAAATACACATGCAAAATGTCTAATAATTCCTGAAGAAATGCATCTTCGAGAGTTTTCCTGAAAAAAAAACATTTGGTAAGGTTTGCAAAAACAAAATTTGATTTGTTACTCAATTTGACAGTAATAGACTTAGAATCCTGAGATAATGCGAAAAAAGCAATAAAAATGTATTCCAACATAATTCCTAATCCAAACGTGCAAAATGTCTAAAAATGCCTGTGATATTGAATACATGTGAGTTTTACTAGATACAGTTGTTTTTCTATGGTTAGCAAATACAAAAATGAGGTTTTACTCAATATGACTGTATACTGTAACACTCAATATGACAGTTATTTAAACATAACTCCTACACCACACATGAAAAATGGCTAATAATGCCTGAAATAATGCATCTTTGGGAGTTTTACTCGAAACATATGCTTTTTTAAATCTTGCAAATGCAAAAAGTAGTTGTTTACTCAATATGACTATAATAGTCTGTGAATCCTGAGATAATGCGAAAAAAGCAATAAAATGTATTCAAACATAACTTCTAAACAACACATGCAAAATGGCTAATAATAGCTAGAGATATGTTTTTTTGTTAGTTGTACCAGAAAAATGATCTTTTGTAAGGTTTGCAAAGACACAAGTTAGTTTTTTTTATTCAATATAACAGTGTAACAGTCATACTAAATATGAAAGGTTTATAATCATAACTCCAAAGCCAAATATGAAATTTGTCTTAAAAAGCCTTTAATATTGAATTTATGTAAGTTTTAGCAGAATGATGTATTTTGGAAAGAATCACGAATACAAATATTAGATTTTACTGGCCTCATATTGGTCACACTCAAAATGACAGTTTTTGAAACATAACTCCAAAAATACACATGCAAAATGTCTAATGATGCCTTAAAAAATGCATCTTCAAGAGTTTTCCTGAAAAAAAACATTTGGTAAGGTTTGCAAAAACAAAATTTGATTTGATACTCAATTTGACAGTAATGTACTTAGAATCCTGAGATAATGCGAAAAAAGCAATAAAAATGTATTCCAACATAATTCCTAATCCAAACGTGCAAAATGTCTAAAAATGCCTGTGATATTGAATACATGTGAGTTTTACTAGATACAGTTGTTTTTCTATGGTTTGCAAATACAAAAATGAGGTTTTACTCAATATGACTGTATACTGTAACACTCAATATGACAGTTATTTACACATAACTCCTACACCACACATGAAAAATGGCTAATAATGCCTGAAATAATGCATCTTTGGGAGTTTTACTCGAAACATATGCTTTTTTAAATCTTGCAAATGCAAAAAGTAGTTTTTTACTCAATATGACTATAATAGTCTTAGAATCCTTTGATAATGCGAAAAAAGCAATAAAAATGTATTCAAACATAACTTCTAAACAACACATGCAAAATGGCTAATAATGCCTAGAGATATGTTTTTTGGTTAGTTGTACTAGAAAAATGATCTTTTATAAGGTTTGCAAAGACACAAGTTAGTTTTTTTATTCAATATAACAGTGTAACTGTCATACGAAATATGAAAGGTTTATAATCATAACTCCAAAACCATATATGAAATTTGTCTTAAAAAGCCTTTAATATTGAATCTATGCGAGTTTTAGCAGAATCAGGTATTTTGGAAAGAAATCACAAATACAAATATTAGATTTTACTGGCCTCATATTGGTCACACTCAAAATGACAGTTTTTGAAACATAACTCCAAAAATACACATGCAAAATGTATAATAATGCCTGAAGAAATGCATATTCGAGAGTTTTCCAAAAAAAAAAAACATTTGGTAAGGTTTGCAAAAACAAAATTTGATTTGTTACTCAATTTGACATTAATGTACTTAGAATCCTGAGATAATGCGAAAAAAGCAATAAAATGTATTCAAACATAATTCCTAATCCAAACCTGCAAAATGTCTAAAAATGCCTGTGATATTGAATACATGTGAGTTTTACTAGATACAGTTGTTTTTCAATGGTTTGCAAATACAAAAATGAGGTTTTACTCAATATGACTGTACACTGTAACACTCAATATGACAGTTATTTAAACATAACTCCTACACCACACATGAAAAATGGCCAATAATGCCTGAAATAATGCATCTTTGGGAGTTTTACTCGAAACATATGCTTTTTTAAATCTTGCAAATGCAAAAAGTAGTTTTTTACTCAATATGACTATAATAGTCTTAGAATCCTGAGATAATGCGAACAAATCAATACTAAGTACATTACTGTCAAATTGAGTAACAAATCAAATTTTGTTTTTGCAAACCTTACCAAAAGCCTTTTTTTTCAGGAAAACTCTCGAAGATGCATTTCTTCAGGCATTATTAGACATTTTGCATGTGTATTTTTGGAGTTATGTTTCAAAAACTGTCATTTTGAGTGTGACCAATATGAGGCCAGTAAAATCTAATATTTGTATTTGTGATTCTTTCCAAAATACCTGATTCTGCTAAAACTTACATAAATTCAATATTAAAGGCTTTTTAAGACAAATGTCATATTTGGTTTTGGAGTTATCATTATAAACCTTTCATATTTAGTATGACAGTTACACTGTTATATTGAATAAAAAAATTAACTTGTGTCTTTGCAAACCTTACAAAAGGTAATTTTTCTAGTACAACTAACCAAAAAACATATCTCTAGGCATTATTAGCCATTTTGCATGTGTTGTTTAGAAGTTATGTGTGAATACATTTTTATTGCTTTTTTCGCATTATCTCAGGATTCCAAGACTATTATAGTCATATTGAGTAAAAAACTACTTTTTGCATTTGCAAGATTTAAAAAAGCATATGTTTCGAGTAAAACTCCCAAAGATGCATTATTTCAGGCATTATTAGACATTTTTCATGTGTGGTGTAGGAGTTATGTTTAAATAACTGTCATATTGAGTGTTACAGTATACAGTCATATTGAGTAAAACCTCATTTTTGTATTTGCAAACCATTGAAAAACAACTGTATCTAGTAAAACTCACATGTATTCAATATCACAGGCATTTTTAGACATTTTGCAGGTTTGGATTAGGAATTATGTTTGAATACATTTTTATTGCTTTTTTCGCATTATCTCAGGATTCTAAGTACATTACTGTCAAATTGAGTAACAAATCAAATTTTGTTTTTGCAAACCTTACCAAATGTTTTTTTTCTGGAAAACTCTCGAAGATGCATTTCTTCAGGCATTATTAGACATTTTGCATGTGTATTTTTGGAGTTATGTTTCAAAAACTGTCATTTTGAGTGTGACCAATATGAGGCCAGTAAAATCTAATATTTGTATTTGTGATTCTTTCCAAAATACCTGATTCTGCTAAAACTCACATAGATTCAATATTAAAGGCTTTTTAAGACAAATTTCATATATGGTTTTGGAGTTATGATTATAAACCTTTCATATTTAGTATGACAGTTACACTGTTATATTGAATAAAAAACTAACTTGTGTCTTTGCAAACCTTATAAAAGATTATTTTTCTAGTACAACTAACCAAAAAACATATCTCTAGGCGTTATTAGCCATTTTGCATGTGTTGTTTAGAAGTTATGTTTGAATACATTTTTATTGCTTTTTTCGCATTATCTCAGGATTCTAAGTACATTACTGTCAAATTGAGTAACAAATCAAATTTTGTTTTTGCAAACCTTACCAAATGTCTTTTTTTTCAGGAAAACTCTCGAAGATGCATTTCTTCAGGCATTATTAGACATTTTGAATTCGTATTTTTGGAGTTATGTTTCAAAAACTGTCATTTTGAGTGTGACCAATATGAGGCCAGTAAAATCTAATATTTGTATTTGTGATTCTTTCCAAAATACCTGATTCTGCAAAAACTTACATAAATTCAATATTAAAGGCTTTTTAAGACAAATGTCATATTAGGTTTTGGAGTTATCATTATAAACCTTTCATATTTAGTATGACAGTTACACTGTTATATTGAATAAAAAAATTAACTTGTGTCTTTGCAAACCTTACAAAAGATAATTTTTCTAGTACAACTAACAAAAAAAACATATCTCTAGGCATTATTAGCCATTTTGCATGTGTTGTTTAGAAGTTATGTGTGAATACATTTCTATTGCTTTTTTCGCATTATCTCAGGATTCTAAGACTATTATAGTCATATTGAGTAAAAAACAAATTTTTGCATTTGCAAGATTTAAAAAAGCATATGTTTCGAGTAAAACTCCCAAAGATGCATTATTTCAGGCATTATTAGCCATTTTTCATGTGTGGTGTAGGAGTTATGTTTAAATAACTGTCATATTGAGTGTTACAGTATACAGTCGTATTGAGTAAAACCTCATTTTTGTATTTGCAAACCATAGAAAAACAACTGTATCTAGTAAAACTCACATGTATTCAATATCACAGGCATTTTTAGACATTTTGCAGGTTTGGATTAGGAATTATGTTTGAATACATTTTTATTGCTTTTTTCGCATTATCTCAGGATTCTAAGTACATTACTGTCAAATTGAGTAACAAATCAAATTTTGTTTTTGCAAACCTTACCAAATGTTTTCTTTCAGGAAAACTCTCGAAGATGCATTTCTTCAGGCATTATTAGACATTTTGCATGTGTATTTTTGGAGTTATGTTTCAAAAACTGTCATTTTGAGTGTGACCAATATGAGGCCAGTAAAATCTAATATTTGTATTTTTGATTCTTTCCAAAATACCTGATTCTGCTAAAACTCACATAGATTCAATATTAAAGGCTTTTTAAGACAAATTTCATATTTGGTTTTGGAGTTATGATTATAAACCTTTCATATTTAGTATGACAGTTACACTGTTATATTGAAAAAAAAACTAACTTGTGTCTTTGCAAACCTTATAAGAGATCATTTTTCTAGTACAACTAACAAAAAAACATATCTCTAGGCATTATTAGCCATTTTTTATGTGTTGTTTAGAAGTTATGTTTGAATACATTTTTATTGCTTTTTTCGCATTATCTCAGGATTCTAAGACTATTATAGTCATATTGAGTAAAAAACTGCTTTTTGCATTTGCAAGATTTAAAAAAGCATATGTTTCGAGTAAAACTCCCAAAGATGCATTATTTCATGCATTATTAGCCATTTTTCATGTGTGGTGTAGGAGTTATGTTTAAATAACTGTCATATTGAGTGTTACAGTATACAGTCATATTGAGTAAAACCTAATTTTTGTATTTGCAAACCATAGAAAAACAACTGTATCTAGTAAAACTCACATGTATTCAATATCACAGGCATTTTTAGACATTTTGCAGGTTTGGATTAGGAATTACATTGGAATACATTTTTATTGCTTTTTTCGCATTATCTCAGGATTCTAAGTACATTACTGTCAAATTGAGTAACAAATCAAATTTTGTTTTTGCAAACCTTACCAAATGTCTTTTTTTTCAGGAAAACTCTTTAAGATGCATTTCTTCAGGCATTATTAGACATTTTGCATGTGTATTTTTGGAGTTATGTTTCAAAAACTGTCATTTTGAGTGTGATCAATATGAGGCCAGTAAAATCTAATATTTGTATTTGTGATTCTTTCCAAAATACCTGATTCTGCTAAAACTCACATAGATTCAATATTAAAGGCTTTTTAAGACAAATTTCATATTTGGTTTTGGAGTTATGATTATAAACCTTTCATATTTAGTATGACAGTTACACTGTTATATTGAATAAAAAAACTAACTTGTGTCTTTGCAAACCTTATAAAAGATCATTTTTCTAGTACAACTAACAAAAAAACATATCTCTAGGCATTATTAGCCATTTTGCATGTGTTGTTTAGAAGTTATGTTTGAATACATTTTTATTGCTTTTTTCGCATTATCTCAGGATTCTAAGACTATTATAGTCATATTGAGTAAAAAACTACTTTTTGCATTTGCAAGATTTAAAAAAGCATATGTTTTGAGTAAAACTCCCAAAGATGCATTATTTCATGCATTATTAGCCATTTTTCATGTGTGGTGTAGGAGTTATGTTTAAATAACTGTCATATTGAGTGTTACAGTATACAGTCATATTGAGTAAAACCTCATTTTTGTATTTGCAAACCATAGAAAAACAACTGTATCTAGTAAAACTCACATGTATTCAATATCACAGGCCTTTTTAGACATTTTGCAGGTTTGGATTAGGAATTATGTTTGAATAAATTTTTATTGCTTTTTTCGCATTATCTCAGGATTCTAAGTACATTACTGTCAAATTGAGTAACGAATCAAATTTTGTTTTTGCAAACCTTACCAAATGTTTTTTTTCTGGAAAACTCTCGAAGATGCATTTCTTCAGGCATTATTAGACATTTTGCATGTGTATTTTTGGAGTTATGTTTCAAAAACTGTCATTTTGAGTGTGACCAATATGAGGCCAGTAAAATCTAATATTTGTATTTGTGATTCTTTCCAAAATACCCGATTCTGCTAAAACTCACATAGATTCAATATTAAAGGCTTTTTAAGACAAATTTCATATTTGGTTTTGGAGTTATGATTATAAACCTTTCATATTTAGTATGACAGTTACACTGTTATATTGAATAAAAAAATTAACTTGTGTCTTTGCAAACCTTACAAAAGATCATTTTTCTAGTACAACTAACAAAAAAACATATCTCTAGGCATTATTAGCCATTTTGCATGTGTTGTTTAGAAGTTATGTTTGAATACATTTTTATTGCTTTTTTCGCATTATCTCAGGATTCTAAGACTATTATAGTCATATTGAGTAAAAAACTACTTTTTGCATTTGCAAGATTTAAAAAAGCATATGTTTCGAGTAAAACTCCCAAAGATGCATTATTTCATGCATTATTAGCCATTTTTCATGTGTGGTGTAGGAGTTATGTTTAAATAACTGTCATATTGAGTGTTACAGTATACAGTCATATTGAGTAAAACCTCATTTTTGTATTTGCAAACCATAGAAAAACAACTGTATCTAGTAAAACTCACATGTATTCAATATCACAGGCCTTTTTAGACATTTTGCAGGTTTGGATTAGGAATTATGTTTGAATACATTTTTATTGCTTTTTTCGCATTATCTCAGGATTCTAAGTACATTACTGTCAAATTGAGTAACGAATCAAATTTTGTTTTTGCAAACCTTACCAAATGTTTTTTTTCTGGAAAACTCTCGAAGATGCATTTCTTCAGGCATTATTAGACATTTTGCATGTGTATTTTTGGAGTTATGTTTCAAAAACTGTCATTTTGAGTGTGACCAATATGAGGCCAGTAAAATCTAATATTTGTATTTGTGATTCTTTCCAAAATACCTGATTGTGCTAAAACTTACATAAATTCAATATTAAAGGCTTTTTAAGACAAATGTCATATTTGGTTTTGGAGTTATCATTATAAACCTTTCATATTTAGTATGACAGTTACACTGTTATATTGAATAAAAAAAATAACTTGTGTCTTTGCAAACCTTACAAAAGATCATTTTTCTAGTACAACTAACAAAAAAACATATCTCTAGGCATTATTAGCCATTTTGCATGTGTTGTTTAGAAGTTATGTGTGTATACACTTTTATTGCTTTTTTCGCATTATCTCAGGATTCTAAGACTATTATAGTCATATTGAGTAAAAAACTACTTTTTGCATTTGCAAGATTTAAAAAAGCATATGTTTCGAGTAAAACTCCCAAAGATGCATTATTTCAGGCATTATTAGCCATTTTTCATGTGTGGTGTAGGAGTTATGTTTAAATAACTGTCATATTGAGTGTTACAGTATACAGTCATATTGAGTAAAACCTCATTTTTGTATTTGCAAACCATTGAAAAACAACTGTATCTAGTAAAACTCACATGTATTCAATATCACAGGCCTTTTTAGACATTTTGCACGTTTGGATTAGGAATTATGTTTGAATACATTTTTATTGCTTTTTTCGCATTATCTCAGGATTCTAAGACTATTAAAATCATATTGAGTAAAATACTACTTTTTGCATTTGCAAGATTTAAAAAAGCATATGTTTCGAGTAAAACTCCCAAAGATGCATTATTTTAGGCATTATTAGCCATTCTTCATGTGTGGTGTAGGAGTTATGTTTAAATAACTGTCATATTGAGTGTTAAAGTATACAGTCATATTGAATAAAACCTCATTTTTGTATTTGCAAACCATAGAAAAACAACTGTATCTAGTAAAAACTCACATGTATTCAATATCACAGGCATTTTTAGACATTTTGCACGTTTGGATTAGGAATTATATTGGAATACATTTTTATTGCTTTTTTCGCATTATCTCAGGATTCTAAGTACATTACTGTCAAATTGAGTAACAAAATCAAATTTTGTTTTTGCAAACCTTACCAAATGTTTTTTTTCTGGAAAACTCTCGAAAATGCATTTCTTCAGGCATTATTAGACATTTTGCATGTGTATTTTTGGAGTTATGTTTCAAAAACTGTCATTTTGAGTGTGACCAATATGAGGCCAGTAAAATCTAATATTTGTATTTGTGATTCTTTCCAAAATACCTGATTCTGCTAAAACTCACATAGATTCAATATTAAAGGCTTTTTAAGACAAATTTCATTTTTGGTTTTGGAGTTATGATTATAAACCTTTCATATTTAGTATGACAGTTACACTGTTATATTGAATAAAAAAACTAACTTGTGTCTTTGCAAACCTTATAAAAGATCATTTTTCTAGTACAACTAACAAAAAAACATATCTCTAGGCATTATTAGCCATTTTGCATGTGTTGTTTAGAAGTTATGTTTGAATACATTTTTATTGCTTTTTTCGCATTATCTCAGGATTCTAAGACTATTATAGTCATATTGAGTAAAAAACTACTTTTTGCATTTGCAAGATTTAAAAAGCATATGTTTCGAGTAAAACTCCCAAAGATGCATTATTTCATGCATTATTAGCCATTTTTCATGTGTGGTGTAGGAGTTATGTTTAAATAACTGTCATATTGAGTGTTACAGTATACAGTCATATTGAGTAAAACCTCATTTTTGTATTTGCAAACCATAGAAAAACAACTGTATCTAGTAAAACTCACATGTATTCAATATCACAGGCCTTTTAGACATTTTGCAGGTTTGGATTAGGAATTATGTTTGAATACATTTTTATTGCTTTTTTCGCATTATCTCAGGATTCTAAGTACATTACTGTCAAATTGAGTAACAAATCAAATTTTGTTTTTGCAAACCTTACCAAATGTCTTATTTTTCAGGGAAACTCTCGAAGATGCATTTCTTCAGGCATTATTAGACATTTTGCATGTGTATTTTTGGAGTTATGTTTCAAAAACTGTCATTTTGAGTGTGACCAATATGAGGCCAGTAAAATCTAATATTTGTATTTGTGATTCTTTCCAAAATACCTGATTGTGCTAAAACTTACATAAATTCAATATTAAAGGCTTTTTAAGACAAATGTCATATTTGGTTTTGGAGTTATCATTATAAACCTTTCATATTTAGTATGACAGTTACACTGTTATATTGAATAAAAAAATTAACTTGTGTCTTTGCAAACCTTACAAAAGATCATTTTTCTAGTACAACTAACAAAAAAACATATCTCTAGGCATTATTAGCCATTTTGCATGTGTTGTTTAGAAGTTATGTGTGAATACACTTTTATTGCTTTTTCGCATTATCTCAGGATTCTAAGACTATTATAGTCATATTGAGTAAAAAACTACTTTTTGCATTTGCAAGATTTAAAAAAGTATATGTTTCGAGTAAAACTCCCAAAGATGCATTATTTCAGGCATTATTAGCCATTTTTCATGTGTGGTGTAGGAGTTATGTTTAAATAACTGTCATATTGAGTGTTACAGTATACAGTCATATTGAGTAAAACCTCATTTTTGTATTTGCAAACCATTGAAAAACAACTGTATCTAGTAAAACTCACATGTATTCAATATCACAGGCCTTTTTAGACATTTTGCACGTTTGGATTAGGAATTATGTTTGAATACATTTTTATTGCTTTTTTCGCATTATCTCAGGATTCTAAGACTATTACAATCATATTGAGTAAAATACTACTTTTTGCATTTGCAAGATTTAAAAAAGCATATGTTTCGAGTAAAACTCCCAAAGATGCATTATTTTAGGCATTATTAGCCATTCTTCATGTGTGGTGTAGGAGTTATGTTTAAATAACTGTCATATTGAGTGTTAAAGTATACAGTCATATTGAGTAAAACCCTCATTTTTGTATTTGCAAACCATAGAAAAACAACTGTATCTAGTAAAAATCACATGTATTCAATATCACAGGCATTTTTAGACATTTTGCAGGTTTGGATTAAGAATTATGTTTGAATACATTTTTATTGCTTTTTTCGCATTATCTCAGGATTCTAAGTACATTACTGTCAAATTGAGTAACAAATCAAATTTTCTTTTGCAAACCTTACCAAATGTCTTTTTTTTCAGGAAAACTCTCGAAGATGCATTTCTTCAGGCATTATTAGACATTTTGCATGTGTATTTTTGGAGTTATGTTTCAAAAACTGTCATTTTGAGTGTGACCAATATGAGGCCAGTAAAATCTAATATTTGTATATGTGATTCTTTCCAAAATACCTGATTGTGCTAAAACTTACATAAATTCAATATTAAAGGCTTTTTAAGACAAATGTCATATTTGGTTTTGGAGTTATCATTATAAACCTTTCATATTTAGTATGACAGTTGCCAATAAAATGTTGTTTTTAAAAACCTCACCAAATGTTTTGTTTTTTTCAGGAAAACTCTCAAAGATGCATTTCTTCAGGCATTATTAGCCATTTTGCATGTGTATTTTAGGAGTTATGTTTCAAAAACTGTCATTTTGAGTTTGACCAATATGAGGCCAGTAAAACCAAATTTTTGTATTTGTGAACTTTTCCAAAATACCCGATTCTGCTAAAACTCACATAAATTCAATATTAGAGGCTTTTTTAGACAAATTGCACGTTTGGATTAGGAATTATGTTTGAATACATTTTTATTGCTCTTTTTGCATTATCTCAGGATTTTAAGTACATTACTGTCATATTGGGTAAAACATTCCTTTTTGTTTTTGCAAACCTTACAAAAGGTTTTTTTCCCAGTAAAACTCACAAAGATACTTTTCTTCAGGCATTTTTTTGTAATTTTGCATGTGTATTTTTGGAGATATGGTTCAAAAACTGTCTTATTGAGTGTGACCAATGTGAGGCCAGTAAAACCAAATTTTTGTATTTGTGAACCTTTCCAAAATACCTAATTCAGGTAAAACTCACATAAAGTCAATATTACAGGCTTTTTTAGACAGATTTCATGTTTGGTTTTGGAGTTATGTTTATGAACCTTTCATATTTAGTATGACAGTAATACTGTTATATCGAATAAAAAAAACAAACTTGTATCTTTGAAAACACTGTAAAAATATATTCTGTAAAAAAACAGTCATTTACTGGCAGCTACGGCTGCCAAACAAAAATCATAAAATTAAAGTAAAACATTGTAAACCAAATAATGATCAAAAACATTATATTTACAGAAATTTTCATGAAATGTTTTGGGGAGAAATATCGTAATTTTACAGATTTTTACAAAATGATTACGATCAACCACCTTTAATAAAGTGACGATGCAAACAGTTCTGCAGAAAAATACCTTTATTCTAAAGAGTTTTTCCAAAGTATTACGATCAATCACCTTTAGTGAAGTGACAATGCTGGCGGTTCCACAGAAAAATACCGTTGTTTAACAGATTTTTTCTGAATTGTTAGGATCAGGGGTGTCTCATTCACTTTACCGGTGGGCCACTGGATGCAGGAAATTGATACAAAGTGGGTTAACCTTGCATGAATCGCTATCCCAACCGTGCAACGTACTTACCAATCCCACCATTTCACCCCGAGAATTTCACTACCCTCATATTGGATTGACTCAAAGCTTGGCCGGGCGAATATGACAAGTAGTACCGCGGTGGGCTTTTTTGTACGCTCATTCATCAAATCATAAGCGTGCCAATTGAGGCATGTGATGTGCACGGTATTGTTGTGCATATGATGGTGACTGCAAGATATACTTGGTCAACAGCCACACAGGTCACACTGACGGTGGCTGCACAAACAACTTTAACACTGTTACAAATATGCACCACACTGTGAACTCACATTGAACAAGAATGATAAACACATTTCAGGAAAACATCCCCACTGTAATAAACATAACACAACATAACAAATACCCACAAAACCATGCAGCGCTATCTTTTCCGGGCTACATCCCCGCTACCACCCAACCCCGCGCCCCAAAACATCACCGCCCTCCTCCGTTCGTTGGTTGAGGTGGCGGGTTTAGGTGGTGGGGGTGTGTATTGTAACACATGGAATTCTGGGTATTGTTTCTGTTGCGTTAATGTTGTGTTACGGTGAAGATGTTCTCCTGAAATGTGTTTGTCATTCTTGTTTGATGTGGCTCCACAATGTGGCGCATATTTGTAACATTGTTAAAGTCGTTTGTACGGCCACCTTCAGTGTGATCTGTAAGGCTGTTGACTGTTGATTAAGTATGTCTTGCAGTCATTCATGTATGTCATATTACAGGGAAACACATGTAGTTGTTAGTTTGAGCATAAACCTTTTATAAGAGGCTACATATATTTTTCGCCTTGAATGTGAAAATTCACATAAATATTAAAAAAAATTGATTTACCTTAAAATTACATATAAAATTTTTAGATTGTCAGTATGGACAAATACTTTTATATAACAAGCTACATATTTATATAAAGTTAATTACTGTAATTTTATATGAAATTGAAAGTAATTTGAGAAAACAGAAAATAATATGTATAATTAATTTGGTATTTTCCTGTAAAAAAATAGGAATATACATAGTTCGTCATTACTGGTATATTATTCAAAATAACAGGCGGTTTGTTTATTTACAGATAATGTCTTCAATTCTACAGTTTTATAACCTATCTAAAAAAATGGAAGAATTACAGTAGAAATTTAGAGTAAACTAACCATAAAAATTTGATTTTTTTTTTTTTTACAGTGAACCCTACAAAAGATAATTTTCTACTACAACTAACAAAGATACACATCTCTAGGCATTATTAGCCGTTTTGCATGTTTTGTTTAAAAGTTGTGTTTGAAAACATTTTATTGTTTTTTTCGCATTATCTCAGGATTCCAAGAACATTATTGTCATATTGAGTAAAACAACAATTTTTTGCATTTCAATGATATAAAAAAGCAATCGTTTCGAGTAAAACTCCCAAAGATGCATTATTTCAGGCATTATTAGCCATGTGTGGTGTAGGAGTTATGTTTAAAAAACTGTCATATTGAGTGTTACAGTACACAGTCATATGGAGTAAAACCTAATTTTTGGATTTGCAAACCATAGAAAATCAACTGTATCTAGTAAAACTCACATGTATTAAATATCACAGGGATTTTTAGACATTTTGCAGGTTTGGATTAGGAATTATGTTGGAATACATTTTATTGCTCTTTTTGTATTATCTCAGGATTTTAAGTACATTACTGTCAAATTGGGTAAAACATTTGTTTTTGTTTTTGCAACCCTTACAAAATGTTTTTTTTTATCCAGTAAAACTCACAAAGATACATTTCTTCAGGCATTTTTTTGTAATTTTGCATGTGTATTTTTGGAGATAGGGTTCAAAAACTGTTTTATTGAGTGTGACCAATGTGAGGCCAGTAAAACCACATTTTTGTATTTGTGAACCTTTCCAAAATACCTAATTCAGGTAAAACTCACATAAAGTCAATATTACTGGCTTTTTTAGACAGATTTCATGTTTGGTTTTGGAGTTATGTTTATTAACCTTTCATATTTAGTATGACAGTTTTACTGTTATATTGAATAAAAAAACTAACTTTTATCTTTGCAAACACTGTAAAAATAAATTTTGTAAAAAAAACGGTCATTTACTGGCAGCTACGGCTGCCAAACAAAAACCATAAAACTAAAGTAAAACATTGTAAACCAAATAATGATCAAAAATATTATATTTACAGAAATTTTCATGAAACGTTTTGGGGTGAAATATCATAATTTTACAGATTTTTACTAAATTATTAAGATCAACCACCTTTAATAAAGTGACGATGCAAACAGTTCTGCAGAAAAATACCTTTATTCTAAAGAGTTTTTCCAAATTATTACGATCAACCACTTTTAGTGAAGTGACAATGCTGGCGGTTCCACAGAAAAATACCATTGTTTTACAAATTTTTTCTGGATTGTTAGGATCAGGGGTGTCTCATTGACTTTAGTGGGGGGCCACTGGATGCAAGAGCTTGATGCAAAGTGGATTCACCTTGCATGAATGGCTACCCCACCCTAGCAACATCTTACCGACCCTACCATTTCACTGTGAGAATTTTACTGACCCTCATGACCAAAGTCTGGCCGGGTGACTTTTTATACGCTCATTCACCAAATCATCAGTATGCCTACTGATGAGTGTGATGTGCATGATATTGTCATGCATGTGATAGAGACTGCAAGACATACTTGGTCAACAGCCACACAGGTCACACTGACGGTGGCTGTACAAACAACTTTAACACTGTTACAAAATACGCACCACACTGTGAATCCACATCGAACAAGAATGATAAACACATTTCAGGAAAACATCCTCACTGTAACAAAACATAAACACAACATAACATAACAAATACCCACAAGCCCATGCAACGCTGACTCTTCCGGGCTACACCCCTGCTACCACCCAACCCCGCGCCCCAAAACATCACCGCCCCCCTCCGTGCGTTGGTTGAGGTGGGCGGGGTTAGGTGGTGGGGGTGTATATTGTAACACATGGAATTCTGGGTATTGTTTCTGTTGTGTTAATGTTGTGTTACGGTGAAGATGTTCTCCTGAAATGTGTTTGTCATTCTTGTTTGATGTGGCTCCACAATGTGGCGCATATTTGTAACATTGTTAAAGTTGTTTGTACGGCCACCTTCAGTGTGATCTGTAAGGCTGTTGACTGTTGATTAAGTATGTCTTGCAGTCACTCATGTATGTCATATTACAGGGAAAAAAATGTAAATGTTAGTTTGAGCCTAAACCTTTTATAAGAGGCTACATATATTTTTTGCCTTGAATGTGAAAATACACATAAATATTTAAAAAAATTAATTTACCTTAAAACTACATTAACATTACAAAACATTTCTTTTTGTTTTTGCAAACCTTACAAAATGTTTTTTTTTTTCAGTAAAACTCACAAAGATACATTTCTTCAGGCATTTTTTTGTAATTTTGCATGTGTATTTTTGGAGATATGGTTAAAAAACTGTCTTATTCAGTGTGACCAATGTGTGGCCAGTAAAACCAAATTTTTGTATTTGTGAACCTTTCCAAAATACCTAATTCAGGTAAAACTCACATAAAGTCAATATTACAGGCTTTTTTAGACAGATTTCATGTTTGGTTTTGGAGTTATGTTTATGAACCTTTCACATTTAGTATGACAGCTATACTGTTATATTAAATTAAAAAAAAATTGTATCTTTGCAAACACTGTAAAAATTAATTCTGTAAAAAAAAACGGTCATTTACTGGCAGCTACGGCTGCCAAACAAAAACCATAAAATTAAAGTAAAACATTGTAAACCAAATAATGATCAAAAACATTATATTTACAGAAATTTTCATGAAACGTTTAAGGGAGAAATATCGTAATTTTACAGATTTTTACCAAATTATTAAGATCAACCACCTTTAATAAAGCGACGATGCAAACAGTTCCGCAGAAAAAAAAACCTTTATTCTTCAGAGTTTTTCCAAATTATTACGATCAACCACCTTTAATAAAGTGACGATGCTAACAGTTCCGCAGAAAAATACCTTTATTCTTCAGAGTTTTTCCAAATTATTACGACCAACCACCTTTAGTGAAGTGACAATGCTGGCGGTTCCACAGAAAAATACCATTGTTTAACAGATTTTTTCAGAATTGTTAGGAACAGGGGTGTCTCATTGACTTTAGCGGGGGGCCACTGGATGCAGGAAATTGATACAAAGTGGGTTAACCTTGCATTAATGGCTATCCCACCCTAGCGACATACTTACCATTCCTATCACTTCAACACGAGAATTTCACTGACCCTCATGTAGGGTTGACTCATGGAATTCTGGTAATACCGTGGTGGGTTTTATTGAACGCTTTGGTCACACTCAAAATGACAGTTTTTGAAACATAACTCCAAAAATACACATGCAAAATGTCTAATAATTCCTGAAGAAATGCATCTTCGAGAATTTTCCTGAAAAAAAAAAAACATTTGGTAAGGTTTGCAAAAACAAAATTTGATTTGTTACTCAATTTGACAGTAATGTACTTAGAATCCTGAGATAATGCAAAAAAAGCAATAAAAATGTATTCCAACATAATTCCTAATCCAAACGTGCAAAATGTCTAAAAATGCCTGTGATATTGAATACATGTGAGTTTTACTAGATACAGTTGTTTTTCTATGGTATGCAAATACAAAAATGAGGTTTTACTCAATATGACTGTATACTGTAACACTCAATATGACAGTTATTTAAACATAACTCCTACACCACACATGAAAAATGTCTAATAATGCCTGAAATAATGCATCTTTGGGAGTTTTACTCGAAACATATGCTTTTTTAAATCTTGCAAGTGCAAAAAGTAGTGTTTTACTCAATGTGACTATAATAGTCTTACAATCCTGAGATAATGCGAAAAAAGCAATAAAAATGTATTCAAACATAACTTCTAAACAACACATGCAAAATGGCTAATAATTCCTAGAGATATGTTTTTTGGTTAGTTGTACTCGAAAAATGATCTTTTGTAAGGTTTGCAAAGACACAAGTTAGTTTTTTTATTCAATATAACAGTGTAACTTTCATACTAAATATGAAAGGTTTATAATCATAACTCCAAAACCCAATGTGAAATTTGTATTAAAAAGCCTTTAATATTTAATTTGTGTAAGTTTTAGCAGAATCAGGTATTTTGGAAAGAATCACAAATACAAATATTAGATTTTACTGGCCTCATATTGGTCACACTCAAAATGACAGTTTTTGAACAATAACTCCAAAAATACACATGCAAAATGTCTAATAATTCCTGAAGAAATGCATCTTCGAGAGTTTTCCTGAAAAAAAACATTTGGTAAGGTTTGCAAAAACAAAATTTGATTTGTTACTCAATTTGACAGTAATGTACTTAGAATCCTGAGATAATGCGAAAAAGCAATTAAAATGAATTCCAACATAATTCCTAATCCAAACGTGCAAAATGTCTAAAAATGCCTGTGATATTGAATACATGTGAGTTTTACTAGATACAGTTGTTTTTCTATGGTTTGCAAATACAAAAATGAGGTTTTACTCAATATGACTGTATACTGTAACACTCACTATGACAGTTATTTAAACATAACTCCTACACCACACATGAAAAATGGCTAATAATGCCTGAAATAATGCATCTTTGGGAGTTTTACTCGAAACATATGCTTTTTTAAATCTTGCAAATGCAAAAAGTAGTTTTTTACTCAATATGACTATAATAGTCTTACAATCCTGAGATAATGCGAAAAAAGCAATAAAAATGTATTCAAACATAACTTCTAAACAACACATGCAAAATGGCTAATAATAGCTAGAGATATGTTTTTTTGTTAGTTGTACTAGAAAAAATGATCTTTTGTAAGGTTTGCAAAGACACAAGTTCGTTTTTTTATTCAATATGACAGTGTAACTGTCATACTAAATATGAAAGGTTTATAATCATAACTCCAAAACCAAATATGAAATTTGTCTTAAAAAGCCTTTAATATTGAATGTATGTAAGTTTTAGCAGAATCAGGTATTTTGGAAAGAATCACAAATACAAATATTAGATTTTACTGGCCTCATATTGGTCACACTCAAAATGACAGTTTTTGAAGCATAACTCCAAAAATACACATGCAAAATGTCTAATGATGCCTTAAAAAATGCATCTTCAAGAGTTTTCCTGAAAAAAAAAACATTTGGTAAGGTTTGCAAAAACAAAATTTGATTTGATACTCAATTTGACAGTAATGTACTTAGAATCCTGAGATAATGCGAAAAAAGCAATAAAAATGTATTCCAACATAATTCCTAATCCAAACGTGCAAAATGTCTAAAAATGCCTGTGATATTGAATACATGTGAGTTTTACTAGATTCAGTTGTTTTTCTATGGTTTGCAAATACAAAAATGAGGTTTTACTCAATATGACTGTATACTGTAACACTCAATATGACAGTTATTTAAACATAACTCCTACACCACACGTGAAAAATGTCTAATAATGCCTGAAATAATGCATCTTTGGGAGTTTTACTCGAAACATATGCTTTTTTAAATCTTGCAAGTGCAAAAAGTAGTGTTTTACTCAATGTGACTATAATAGTCTGAGAATCCTGAGATAATGCGAAAAAAGCAATAAAAATGTATTCAAACATAACTTCTAAACAACACATGCAAAATGCTAATAATGCCTAGAGATATGTTTTTTGGTTAGCTGTACTAGAAAAATGATCTTTTGTAAGGTTTGCAAAGACACAAGTTAGTTTTTATATTCAATATAACAGTGTAACTGTCATACTAAATATGAAAGGTTTATAATCATAACTCCAAAACCAAATATGAAATTTGTCTTTAAGAGCCTTTAATATTGAATTTATGTAAGTTTTACCAGAATCAGGTATTTTGGAAAGAATCACAAATACAAATATTAGATTTTACTGGCCTCATATTGGTCACACTCAAAATGACAGTTTTTGAAACATAACTCCAAAAATACACATGCAAAATGTCTAATAATGCCTGAAGAAATGCATCTTCGAGAGTTTTCCTGAAAAAAAAAAACATTTGGTAAGGTTTGCAAAAACAAAACTTGATTTGTTACTAAATTTGACAGTAATGTACTTAGAATCCTGAGATAATGCGAAAAAAACATTAAAAATGTATTCCAACATAACTTCTAAACAACACATGCAAAATGGCTAATAATGCCTAGAGATATGTTTTTTTGTTAGTTGTACTAGAACAATGATCTTTTGTAAGGTTTGCAAAGACACAAGTTAGTTTTTTTTATTCAATATAACAGTGTAACTGTCATACTAAATATGAACGGTTTATAATGATAACACCAAAACCATATATGAAATTTGTCTTAAAAAGCCTTTAATATTGAATTTATGTAAGTTTTACCAGAATCAGGTATTTTGGAAAGAATCACAAATACAAATATTAGATTTTACTGGCTTCATATTGGTCACACTCAAAATGACAGTTTTTGAAGCATAACTCCAAAAATACACATGCAAAATGTCTAATGATGCCTTAAAAAATGCATCTTCAAGAGTTTTCCTGAAAAAAAACATTTGGTAAGGATTGCAAAAACAAAATTTGATTTGATACTCAATTTGACAGTAATGTACTTAGAATCCTGAGATAATGCGAAAAAAGCAATAAAAATGTATTCCAACATAATTCCTAATCCAACCCGCAAAATGTCTAAAAATGCCTGTGATATTGAATACATGTGAGTTTTACTAGATACAGTTGTTTTTCTATGGTTTGCAAATACAAAAATGAGGTTTTACTCAATATGACTGTATACTGTAACACTCAATATGACAGTTATTTACACATAACTCCTACACCACACATGAAAAATGGCTAATAATGCCTGAAATAATGCATCTTTGGGAGTTTTACTCGAAACATATGCTTTTTTAAATCTTGCAAATGCAAAAAGTAGTTTTTTACTCAATATGACTATAATAGTCTGAGAATCCTGAGATAATGCGAAAAAAACAATAAAAATGTATTCAAACATAACTTCTAAACAACACATGCAAAATGGCTAATAATAGCTAGAGATATGTTTTTTGTTAGTTGTACTAGAAAAATGATCTTTTGTAAGGTTTGCAAAGACACAAGTTAGTTTTTTTTATTCAATATAACAGTGTAACAGTCATACTAAATATGAAAGGTTTATAATCATAACTCCAAAACCAAATATGAAATTTGTCTTAAAAAGCCTTTAATATTGAATTTATGTAAGTTTTAGCAGAATCAGGTATTTTGGAAAGAATCACAAATACAAATATTAGATTTTACTGGCCTCATATTGGTCACACTCAAAATGACAGTTTTTGAAACATAACTCCAAAAATACACATGCAAAATGTCTAATAATGCCTGAAGAAATGCATCTTCGAGAGTTTTACTGAAAAAAAAAACATTTGGTAAGGTTTGCAAAAACAAAATTTGATTTGTTACTCAATTTGACAGTAATGTACTTAGAATCCTGAGATAATGCGAAAAAAGCAATAAAAATGTATTCAAACATAATTCCTAATCCAAACCTGCAAAATGTCTAAAAATGCCTGTGATATTGAATACATGTGAGTTTTACTAGATACAGTTGTTTTTCTATGGTTTGCAAATACAAAAATGAGGTTTTACTCAATATGACTGTATACTGTAACACTCAATATGACAGTTATTTAAACATAACTCCTACACCACACATGAAAATGGCTGATAATGCCTGAAATAATGCATCTTTGGAAGTTTAACTCGAAACATATGCTTTTTTAAATCTTGCAAATGCAAAAAGTGGTTTTTTACTCAATATGACTATAATAGTCTTAGAATCCTGAGATAATGCGAAAAAAGCAATAAAAATGTATTCACACATAACTTCTAAACATCACATGCAAAATGGCTAATAATGCCTAGAGATATGTTTTTTTGTTAGTTGTACTAGAAAAATGATCTTTTGTAAGGTTTGTAAAGACACAAGTTAATTTTTTTATTCAATATAACAGTGTAACTGTCATACTAAATATGAAAGGTTTATAATGATAACTCCAAAACCAAATATGACATTTGTCTTAAAAAGCCTTTAATATTGAATTTATGTAAGTTTTAGCAGAATCAGGTATTTTGGAAAGAATCACAAATACAAATATTAGATTTTACTGGCCTCATATTGGTCACACTCAAAATGACAGTTTTGAAACATAACTCCAAAAATACACATTCAAAATGTCTAATAATGCCTGAAGAAATGCATCTTCGAGAGTTTTTCTGAAAAAAAAGACATTTGGTAAGGTTTGCAAAAACAAAATTTGATTGTTACTCAATTTGACAGTAATGTACTTAGAATCCTGAGATAATGCGAAAAAAGCAATAAAAATGTATTCAAACATAATTCCTAATCCAAACGTGCAAAATGTCTAAAAATGCCTGTGATATTGAATACATGTGAGTTTTACTAGATACAGTTGTTTTTCAATGGTTTGCAAATACAAAAATGAGGTTTTACTCAATATGACTGTATATTGTAACACTCAATATGACAGTTATTTAAACAGAACTCCTACACCACACATGAAAAATGGCTAATAATGCCTGAAATAATGCATCTTTGCGAGTTTTATTCGAAACATATGCTTTTTTAAATCTTGCAAATGCAAAAAGTAGTTTTTTACTCAATATGACTATAATAGTCTTAGAATCCTGAGATAATGCGAAAAAAGCAATAAAAATGTATTCAAACATAACTTCTAAACAACACATGCAAAATGGCTAATAATGCCTAGAGATATGTTTTTTGGTTAGTTGTACTAGAAAAATGATCTTTTATAAGGTTTGCAAAGACACAAGTTAGTTTTTTTATTCAATATAACAGTGTAACTGTCATACGAAATATGAAAGGTTTATAATGATAACACCAAAACCAAATATGACATTTGTCTTAAAAAGCCTTTAATATTGAATTTATGTAAGTTTTAGCACAATCAGGTGTTTTGGAAAGAATCACAAATACAAATATTAGATTTTACTGGCCTCATATTGGTCACACTCAAAATGACAGTTTTTGAAACATAACTCCAAAAATACACATGCAAAATGTCTAATAATGCCTGAAGAAATGCATCTTCGAGAGTTTTCCTGAAAAAAAAAGACATTTGGTAAGGTTTGCAAAAACAAAATTTGATTTGTTGCTCAATTTGACTGTAATGTACTTAGAATCCTGAGATAATGCGAAAAAAGCAATAAAATGTATTCCAACATAATTCCTAATCCAAATGTGCAAAATGTCTAAAAATGCCTGTGATATTGAATACATGTGAGTTTTACTAGATACAGTTGTTTTTCTATGGTTTGCAAATACAAAAATGAGGTTTTACTCAATATGACTGTATACTGTAACACTCAATATGACAGTTATTTAAACATAACTCCTACACCACACATGAAAAATGGCTAATAATGCCTGAAATAATGCAATCTTTGGGAGTTTTACTCGAAACATATGCTTTTTTTAAATCTTGCAAATGCAAAAAGTAGTTGTTTACTCAATATGACTATAATAGTCTGAGAATCCTGAGATAATGCGAAAAAAGCAATAAAATGTATTCAAACATAACTTCTAAACAACACATGCAAAATGGCTAATAATAGCTAGAGATATGTTTTTTTGTTAGTTGTACTAGAAAAATGATCTTTTGTAAGGTTTGCAAAGACACAAGTTAGTTTTTTTTATTCAATATAACAGTGTAACAGTCATACTAAATATGAACGGTTTATAATCATAACTCCAAAACCATATATGAAATTTGTCTTAAAAAGCCTTTAATATTGAATTTATGTAAGTTTTACCAGAATCAGGTATTTTGGAAAGAATCACAAATACAAATATTAGATTTTACTGGCTTCATATTGGTCACACTCAAAATGACAGTTTTTGAAACATAACTCCAAAAATACACATGCAAAATGTCTAATAATGCCTGAAGAAATGCATCTTCGAGAGTTTTCCTGAAAAAAAAAAAGACATTTGGTAAGGTTTGCAAAAACAAAATTTGATTTGTTGCTCAATTTGACTGTAATGTACTTAGAATCCTGAGATAATGCGAAAAAAGCAATAAAAATGTATTCCAACATAATTCCTAATCCAAACGTGCAAAATGTCTAAAAATGCCTGTGATATTGAATAAATGTGAGTTTTACTAGATACAGTTGTTTTTCAATGGTTTGCAAATACAAAAATGAGGTTTTACTCAATATGACTGTATACTGTAACACTCAATATGACCGTTATTTAAACATAACTCCTACACCACACATGAAAAATGGCTAATAATGCCTGAAATAATGCATCTTTGGGAGTTTTACTCGAAACATATGCTTTTTTAAATCTTGCAAGTGCAAAAAGTAGTTTTTTACTCAATATGACTATAATAGTCTTAGAATCCTGAGATAATGCGAAAAAAAGCAATACAAATGTATTCACACATAACTTCTAAACAACACATGCAAAATGGCTAATAATGCCTAGAGATATGTTTTTTTGTTAGTTGTACTTGAAAAATGATCTTTTGTAAGGTTTGCAAAGACACAAGTTAATTTTTTTATTCAATATAACAGTGTAACTGTCATACTAAATATGAAAGGTTTATAATGATAACTCCAAAACCAAATATGACATTTGTCTTAAAAAGCCTTTAATATTGAATTTATGTAAGTTTTAGCAGAATCAGGTATTTTGGAAAGAATCACAAATACAAATATTAGATTTTACTGGCCTCATATTGGTCACACTCAAAATGACAGTTTTTGAAACATAACTCCAAAAATACACATGCAAAATGTCTAATAATGCCTGAAGAAATGCATCTTCGAGAGTTTTTCCTGAAAAAAAAGACATTTGGTAAGGTTTGCAAAAACAAAATTTGATTTGTTACTCAATTTGACAGTAATGTACTTAGAATCCTGAGATAATGCGAAAAAAGCAATAAAAATGTATTCAACATAATTCCTAATCCAAACGTGCAAAATGTCTAAAAATGCCTGTGATATTGAATACATGTGAGTTTTACTAGATACAGTTGTTTTTCAATGGTTTGCAAATACAAAAATGAGGTTTTACTCAATATGACTGTATACTGTAATACTCAATATGACAGTTTTTGAAACATAACTCCTACACCACACATGAAAAATGGCTAATAATGCCTGAAATAATGCATCTTTGGGAGTTTTACTCGAAACATATGCTTTTTTAAATCTTGCAAATGCAAAAAGTAGTATTTTACTCAATATGATTTTAATAGTCTTAGAATCATGAGATAATGCGAAAAAAGCAATAAAAATGTATTCAAACATAATTCCTAATCCAAACGTGCAAAATGTCTGAAAATGCCTGTGATATTGAATACATGTGGGGTTTTACTAGATACAGTTGTTTTTCAATGGTTTGCAAATACAAAAATGAGGTTTTACTCAATATGACTGTATACTGTAACACTCAATATGACAGTTATTTAAACATAACTCCTACACCACACATGAAAAAATGGCTAATAATGCCTGAAATAATGCATCTTTGGGAGTTTTACTCGAAACATATGCTTTTTTAAATCTTGCAAATGCAAAAAGTAGTTTTTTACTCAATATGACTATAATAGTCTTAGAATCCTGAGATAATGCGAAAAAAGCAATAAAAATGTATTCAAACATAACTTCTAAACAACAAATGCAAAATGGCTAATGATGCCTAGAGATATGTTTTTTGTTAGTTGTACTAGAAAAATGATCTTTTATAAGGTTTGCAAAGACACAAGTTAGTTGTTTTATTCAATATAACAGTGTAACTGTCATACTAAATATGAAAGGTTTATAATCATAACTCCAAAACCAAATATGAAATTTGTCTTTAAGAGCCTTTAATATTGAATTTATGTAAGTTTTACCAGAATCAGGTATTTTGGAAAGAATCACAAATACAAATATTAGATTTTACTGGGCCTCATATTGGTCTGACTCTTAATGACAGTTTTTGAAGCATAACTCCAGAAATACACATGCAAAATGTCTAATGATGCCTGAAGAAATGCATCTTCGAGAGTTTTCCAGAAAAAAAACATTTGGTAAGGTTTGCAAAAACAAAATTTGATTTGTTACTCAATTTGACAGTAATGTACTTAGAATCCTGAGATAATGCGAAAAAAGCAATAAAAATGTATTCCAACATAATTCCTAATCCAAACCTGCAAAATGTCTAAAAATGCCTGTGATATTGAATACATGTGAGTTTTACTAGATACAGTTGTTTTTCAATGGTTTGCAAATACAAAAATGAGGTTTTACTCAATATGACTGTATACTGTAACACTCAATATGACAGTTATTTAAACATAACTCCTACACCACACATGAAAAATGTCTAATAATGCCTTAAATAATGCATCTTTGGGAGTTTTACTCGAAACATGCTTTTTCAAATCTTGCAAGTGCAATAAGTAGTGTTTTACTCAATGTGACTATAATAGTCTTACAATCCTGAGATAATGCGAAAAAAGCAATAAAAATGTATTCAAACATAACTTCTAAACAACACATGCAAAATGGCTAATAATTCCTAGAGATATGTTTTTTGGTTAGTTGTACTAGAAAAATGATCTTTTGTAAGGTTTGCAAAGACACAAGTTAGTTTTTTTTTATTCAATATAACAGTGTAACTGTCATACTAAATATGAAAGGTTTATAATCATAACTCCAAAACCAAATATGAAATTTGTCTTAAGAGCCTTTAATATTGAATTTATGTAAGTTTTACCAGAATCAGGTATTTGGAAAGAATCACAAATACAAATATTAGATTTTACTGGCCTCATATTGGTCACACTCAAAATGACAGTTTTTGAAACATAACTCCAAAAATACACATGCAAAATGTCTAATAATTCCTGAAGAAATGCATCTTCGAGAGTTTTCCTGAAAAAAAAAACATTTGGTAAGGTTTGCAAAAACAAAATTTGATTTGTTACTCAATTTGACAGTAATGTACTTAGAAATCCTGAGATAATGCGAAAAAAGCAATAAAAATGTATTCCAACATAATTCCTAATCCAAACGTGCAAAATGTCTAAAAATGCCTGTGATATTGAATACATGTGAGTTGTACTAGATACAGTTGTTTTTCTATGGTTTGCAAATACAAAAATCAGGTTTTACTCAATATGACTGTATACTGTAACACTCAATATGACAGTTATTTAAACATAACTCCTACACCACACATGAAAAATGGCTAATAATGCCTGAAATAATGCACTTTGGGACACCACACATGAAAAATGGCTAATAATGCCTGAAATAATGCATCTTTGGGAGTTTTACTCGAAACATATGCTTTTTTAAATCTTGCAAATGCAAAAAGTAGTTTTTTACTCAATATGACTATAATAGTCTTAGAATCCTGAGATAATGCGAAAAAAGCAATAAAATGTATTCAAACATAACTTCTAAACAACACATGCAAAATGGCTAATAATGCCTAGAGATATGTTTTTTTGTTAGTTGTACTAGAAAAATGATCTTTTATAAGGTTTGCAAAGACACAAGTTAGTTTTTTATTCAATATAACAGTGTAACTGTCATACTAAATATGAAAGGTTTATAATCATAACTCCAAAACCAAATATGACATTTGTCTTAAAAAGCCTTTAATATTGAATTTATGTAAGTTTTAGCAGAATCAGGTATTTTGGAAAGAATCACAAATACAAATACTAGATTTTACTGGCCTCATATTGGTCACACTCAAAATGACAGTTTTTGAAACATAACTCCAAAAATACACATGCAAAATGTCTAATAATGCCTGAAGAAATGCATCTTCGAGAGTTTTCCAGAAAAAAAACATTTGGTAAGGTTTGCAAAAACAAAATTTGATTTGTTACTCAATTTGACAGTAATGTACTTAGAATCCTGAGATAATGCGAAAAAAGCAATAAAAATGTATTCAAACATAATTCCTAATCTAAACCTGCAAAATGTCTAAAAATGCCTGTGATATTGAATACATGTGAGTTTTACTAGATACAGTTGTTTTTCAATGGTTTGCAAATACAAAAATGAGGTTTTACTCAATATGACTGTATACTGTAACACTCAATATGACAGTTATTTAAACATAACTCCTACACCACACATGAAAAATGTCTAATAATGCCTGAAATAATGCATCTTTGGGAGTTTTACTCGAAACATATGCTTTTTTAAATCTTGCAAGTGCAAAAAGTAGTATTTTACTCAATGTGACTATAATAGTCTTAGAATCCTGAGATAATGCGAAAAAAGCAATAAAAATGTATTCAAACATAACTTCTAAACAACACATGCAAAATGGCTAATAATGCCTAGAGATATGTTTTTTGGTTAGTTGTACTTGAAAAATGATCTTTTGTAAGGTTTGCAAAGACACAGGTTAGTTTTTTTATTCAATATAACAGTGTAACTTTCATACTAAATATGAAAGGTTTATAATCATAACTCCAAAACCAAATATGAAATTTGTCTTAAAAAGCCTTTAATATTGAATTTATGTAAGTTTTAGCAGAATCAGGTATTTTGGAAAGAATCACAAATACAAATATTAGATTGTACTGGCCTCATATTGGTCACACTCAAAATGACAGTTTTTGAAACATAACTCCAAAAATACACATGCAAAATGTCTAATAATTCCTGAAGAAATGCATCTTCGAGAGTTTTCCTGAAAAAAAAAACATTTGGTAAGGTTTGCAAAAACAAAATTTGATTTGTTACTCAATTTGACAGTAATGTACTTAGAATCCTGAGATAATGCAAAAAAAGCAATAAAAATGTATTCCAACATAATTCCTAATCCAAACGTGCAAAATGTCTAAAAATGCCTGTGATATTGAATACATGTGAGATTCACTAGATACAGTTGTTTTTCTATGGTATGCAAATACAAAAATTAGGTTTTACTCAATATGACTGTATACTGTAACACTCATTATGACAGTTATTTAAACATAACTCCTACACCACACATGAAAAATGTCTAATAATGCCTGAAATAATGCATCTTTGGGAGTTTTACTCGAAACATATGCTTTTTTAAATCTTGCAAGTGCAAAAAGTAGTGTTTTACTCAATGTGACTATAATAGTCTTACAATTCTGAGATAATGCGAAAAAAGCAATAAAAATGTATTCAAACATAACTTCTAAACAACACATGCAAAATGGCTAATAATTCCTAGAGATATGTTTTTTGGTTAGTTGTACTAGAAAAATGATCTTTTGTAAGGTTTGCAAAGACACAAGTTAGTTTTTTTATTCAATATAACAGTGTAACTGTCATACTAAATATGAAAGGTTTATAATCATAACTCCAAAACCAAATATGAAATTTGTCTTTAAGAGCCTTTAATATTGAATTTATGTAAGTTTTACCAGAATCAGGTATTTTGGAAAGAATCACAAGTACAAATATTAGATTTTACTGGCCTCATATTGGTCACACTCAAAATGACAGTTTTTGAAGCATAACTCCAAAAATACACATGCAAAATGTCTAATGATGCCTTAAAAGATGCATCTTCAAGAGTTTTCCTGAAAAAAAACATTTGGTAAGGTTTGCAAAAACAAAATTTGATTTGTTACTCAATTTGACAGTAATGTAAGTGCAAAAAGTAGTGTTTTACTCAATGTGACTATAATAGTCTTACAATCCTGAGAAAATGCGAAAAAAGCAATAAAAATGTATTCAAACATAATTCCTAATTCAAACGTGCAAAATGTCTAAAAATGCCTGTGATATTGAATACATGTGAGTTTTACTAGATACAGTTGTTTTTCAATGGTTTGCAAATACAAAAATGAGGTTTTATTCAATATGACTGTATACTGTAACACTCAATATGACAGTTTTTGAAACATAACTCCTACACCACACATGAAAAATGGCTAATAATGCCTGAAATAATGCATCTTTGGGAGTTTTACTCGAAACATATACTTTTTTAAATCTTGTAAATGCAAAAAGTAGTATTTTACTCAATATGACTATAATAGTCTTAGAATCCTGAGATAATGCGAAAAAAGCAATAAAAATGTATTCAAACATAATTCCTAATCCAAACGTGCAAAATGTCTAAAAATGCCTGTGATATTGAATACATGTGAGTTTTACTAGATACAGTTGTTTTTCAATGGTTTGCAAATACAAAAATGAGGTTTTACTCAATATGACTGTATACTGTAACACTCAATATGACAGTTATTTAAACATAACTCCTACACCACACTTGAAAAATGGCTAATAATGCCTGAAATAATGCATCTTTGGGAGTTTTATTCGAAACATATGCTTTTTTAAATCTTGCAAATGCAAAAAGTAGTTTTTTACTCAATATGACTATAATAGTCTTAGAATCCTGAGTTAATGCGAAAAAAGCAATAAAAATGTATTCACACATAACTTCTAAACAACACATGCAAAATGGCTAATAATGCCTAGAGATATGTTTTTTTGTTAGTTGTACTAGAAAAATGATCTTTTGTAAGGTTTGCAAAGACACAAGTTAGTTTTTTTATTCAATATAACAGTGTAACTGTCATACTAAATATGAAAGGTTTATAATCATAACTCCAAAACCAAATATGAAATTTGTCTTTAAGAGCCTTTAATATTGAATTTATGTAAGTTTTACCAGAATCAGGTATTTTGGAAAGAATCACAAGTACAAATATTAGATTTTACTGGCCTCATATTGGTCACACTCAAAATGACAGTTTTTGAAGCATAACTCCAAAAATACACATGCAAAATGTCTAATGATGCCTTAAAAGATGCATCTTCAAGAGTTTTCCTGAAAAAAAACATTTGGTAAGGTTTGCAAAAACAAAATTTGATTTGTTACTCAATTTGACAGTAATGTACTTAGAATCCTGAGATAATGCGAAAAAAGCAATAAAAATGTATTCAAACATAATTCCTAATCCAAACCTGCAAAATGTCTAAAAATGCCTGTGATATTAAATACATGTGAGTTTTACTAGACACAGTTGTTTTTCAATGGTTTGCAAATACAAAAATGAGGTTTTACTCAATATGACTGTATACTGTAACACTCAATATGACAGTTTTTGAAACATAACTCCTACACCACACATGAAAAATGGCTAATAATGCCTGAAATAATGCATCTTTGGGAGTTTTACTCGAAACATATGCTTTTTTAAATCTTGCAAATGCAAAAAGTAGTGTTTTACTCAATATGACTATAATAGTCTTAGAATCCTGAGATAATGCGAAAAAAGCAATAAAAATGTATTCAAACATAATTCCTAATCCAAACGTGCAAAATGTCTAAAAATGCCTGTGATATTGAATACATGTGAGTTTTACTAGATACAGTTGTTTTTCAATGGTTTGCAAATACAAAAATGAGGTTTTACTCAATATGACTGTATACTGTAACACTCAATATAAATGATAAATGATAAATGGGTTGTACTTGTATAGCGCTTTTCTACCTTCAAGGTACTCAAAGCGCTTTGACACTACTTCCACATTTACCCATTCACACACACATTCACACACTGATGGAGGGAGCTGCATGCAAGGTGCCAACCAGCACCCATCAGGAGCAAGGGTGAAGTGTCTTGCTCAGGACACAACGGACGTGACGAGGTTGGTTCTAGGTGGGATTTGAACCAGTGACCCTCTGGTTGCGCACGGCCACTTTCCCACTGCACCACGCCGTATTTGACAGTTATTTAAACATAACTCCTACACCACGCCTGAAAAATGGCTAATAATGCCTGAAATAATGCATCTTTGGGAGTTTTACTCGAAAAATATGCTTTTTTAAATCTTGCAAATGCAAAAAGTAGTTTTTTACTCAATATGACTATAATAGTCTTAGAATCCTGAGATAATGCGAAAAAAGCAATAAAAATGTATTCACACATAACTTCTAAACAACACATGCAAAATGGCTAATAATGCCTAGAGATATGTTTTTTTGTTAGTTGTACTAGAAAAATGATCTTTTATAAGGTTTGCAAAGACACAAGTTAGTTTTTGCAAACCATAGAAAAACAACTGTATCTAGTAAAACTCACATGTATTCAATATCACAGGCATTTTTAGACATTTTGCACGTTTGGATTAGGAATTATGTTTGAAATACATTTTTATTCCTTTTTTCGCATTATCTCAGGATTCTAAGTACATTACTGTCAAATTGAGTAACAAATCAAATTTTGTTTTTGCAAACCTTACCAAATGTCTTTTGTTTCCAGGAAAACTCTCGAAGATGCATTTCTTCAGGCATTATTAGACATTTTGCATGTGTATTTTTGGAGTTATGTTTCAAAAACTGTCATTTTGAGTGTGACCAATATGACGCCAGTTAAAATCTAATATTCGTATTTGTGATTCTTTCCAAAATACCTGATTCTGCTAAAACTTACATAAATTCAATATTAAAGGCTTTTTAAGACCAATGTCATATTTGGTTTTGGAGTTTTGATTATAAACCTTTCATATTTAGTATGACAGTTACACTGTTATATTGAATAAAAAAATTAACTTGTGTCTTTGCAAACCTTACAAAAGATCATTTTTCTAGTACAACTAATAAAAAAACATATCTCTAGGCATTATTAGCCATTTTGCATGTGTTGTTTAGAAGTTATGTGTGAATACATTTTTATTGCTTTTTTCGCATTATCTCAGGATTCTAAGACTATTATAGTCATATTGAGTAAAAAACTACTTTTTGCATTTGCAAGATTTAAAAAAGCAATGTTTCGAGTAAAACTCCCAAAGATGCATTATTTCAGGCATTATTAGCCATTTTTCATGTGTGGTGTAGGAGTTATGTTTAAATAACTTTCATATTGAGTGTTACAGTATACAGTCATATTGAGTAAAACCTCATTTTTGTATTTGCAAACCATTGAAAAACAACAGTATCTAGTAAAACTCACATGTATTCAATATCACAGGCATTTTTAGACATTTTGCAGGTTTGGATTAGGAATTATGTTTGAATACATTTTTATTGCTTTTTTCGCATTATCTCAGGATTCTAAGTACATTACTGTCAAAGTGAGTAACAAATCAAATTTTGTTTTTGCAAACCTTACCAAATGTATTTTTTTTCCGGAAAACTCTCGAAGATGCATTTCTTCAGGCATTATTAGACATTTTGCATGTGTATTTTTGGAGTTATGTTTCAAAAACTGTCATTTTGAGTGTGACCAATATGAGGCCAGTAAAATCTAGTATTTGTATTTGTGATTCTTTCCAAAATACCTGATTCTGCTAAAACTTACATAAATTCAATATTAAAGGCTTTTTAAGACAAATGTCATATTTGGTTTTGGAGTTATGATTATAAACCTTTCATATTTAGTATGACAGTTACACTGTTATATTGAATAAAAAAATGTACTTTTGTCTTTGCAAACCTTACAAAAGATCATTGTTCTAGTACAACTAACAAAAAAACATATCTCTAGGCATTATTAGCCATTTTGCATGTGTTGTTTAGAAGTTATGTGTGAATACATTTTTATTGCTTTATCGCATTATCTCAGGATTCTAAGACTATTATAGTCATATTGAGTAAAAAACTACTTTTTGCATTTGCAAGATTTAAAAAAGCATATGTTTCGAGTAAAACTCCCAAAGATGCATTATTTCAGGCATTATTAGCCATTTTTCATGTGTGGTGTAGGAGTTATGTTTAAATAACTGTCATATTGAGTGTTACAGTATACAGTCAATATGAGTAAAACCTCATTTTTGTATTTGCAAACCATTGAAAAACAACTGTATCTAGTGAAACTCACATGTATTCAATATCACAGGCATTTTTAGACATGTTGCACTTTTGGATTATGAATTATGTTTGAATACATTTTTATTGCTTTTTTCGCATTATCTCAGGATTCTAAGACTATTATAGTCATATTGAGTAAAATAGTACTTTTTGCATTTGCAAGATTTAAAAAAGCATATGTTTCGAGTAAACTCCCAAAGATGCATTATTTCAGGCATTATTAGAAATTTTTCATGTGTGGTGTAGGAGTTATGTTTAAATAACTGTCATATTGAGTGTTACAGTATACAGTCATATTGAGTAAAACCTCATTTTTGTATTTGCAAACCATTGAAAAACAACTGTATCTAGTAAAACTCACATGTATTCAATATCACAGGCATTTTTAGACATTTTGCACGTTTGGATTAGGAATTATGTTTGAATACATTTTTATACATTATCTCAGGATTCTAAGACTATTATAGTCATATTGATTAAAATACTACTTTTTGCATTTGCAAGATTTAAAAAAGCATATGTTTCGAGTAAAACTCCCAAAGATGCATTATTTCAGGCATTATTAGCCATTTTTTATGTGTGGTGTAGGAGTTATGTTTCAAAAACTGTCATATTGAGGGTTACAGTATACAGTCATATTGAGAAAAACCTCATTTTTGTATTTGCAAACCATTGAAAAACAACTGTATCTAGTAAAACTCACATGTATTCAATATCACAGGCATTTTTAGACATTTTGCACGTTTGGAATAGGAATTATGTTTGAATACATTTTTATTGCTTTTTTCGCATTATCTCAGAATTCTAAGTACATTACTGTCAAATTGAGTAACAAATCAAATTTTGTTTTTGCAAACCTTACCAAATGTATTTTGTTTCCAGGAAAACTCTCGAAGATGCATTTCTTCAGGCATTATTAGACATTTTGCATGTGTATTTTTGGAGTTATGTTTCAAAAACTGTCATTTTGAGTGTGACCAATATGACGCCAGTAAAATCTAATATTCGTATTTGTGATTCTTTCCAAAATACCTGATTCTGCTAAAACTTACATAAATTCAATATTAAAGGCTTTTTAAGACAAATGTCATATTTGGTTTTGGAGTTATGATTATAAACATTTCATATTCAGTATGACAGTTACACTGTTATATTGAATAAAAAAATTAACTTGTGTCTTTGCAAACCTTACAAAAGATCATTTTTCTAGTACAAGTAACAAAAAAACATATCTCTAGGCATTATTAGCCATTTTGCATGTGTTGTTTAGAAGTTATGTGTGAATACATTTTTATTGCTTTTTTCGCATTATCTCAGGATTCTAAGACTATTATAGTCATATTGAGTAAAAAACTACTTTTTGCATTTGCAAGATTTAAAAAAGCATATATTTCGAGTAAAACTCCCAAAGATGCATTATTTCAGGCATTATTAGCCATTTTTCATGTGTGGTGTAGGAGTTATGTTTAAATAACTTTCATATTGAGTGTTACAGTATACAGTCATATTGAGTAAAACCTAATTTTTGTATTTGCATACCATAGAAAAACAACTGTATCTAGTAAAACTCACATGTATTCAATATCACAGGCATTTTTAGACATTTTGCACGTTTGGATTAGGAATTATGTTGGAATACATTTTTATTGCTTTTTTTGCATTATCTCAGGATTCTAAGTACATTACTGTCAAATTGAGTAACAAATCAAATTTTGTTTTTGCAAACCTTACCAAATGTTTTTTTTCTGGAAAACTCTCGAAGATGCATTTCTTCAGGCATTATTAGACATTTTGCATATGTATTTTTGGAGTTATGTTTCAAAAACTGTCATTTTGAGTGTGACCAATATGAGGCCAGTAAAATCTAATATTTGTATTTGTGATTCTTTCCAAAATACCTGATTCTGCTAAAACTCACATAAATTCAATATTAAAGGCTTTTTAAGACAAATTTCATATTTGGTTTTGGAGTTATGATTATAAACCTTTCATATTTAGTATGACAGTTACACTGTTATATTGAATAAAAAAACTAACTTGTGTCTTTGCAAACCTTACAAAAGATCATTTTTCTAGTACAACTAACAAAAAACATATCTCTAGGCATTATTAGCCATTTTGCATGTGTTTTTTAGAAGTTATGTTTGAATACATTTTTATTGCTTTTTTCGCATTATCTCAGGATTCTAAGTACATTACTGTCAAATTGAGTAACAAATCAAATTTTGTTTTTGCAAACCTTACCAAATGTCTTTTTTTTCAGGAAAACTCTCGAAGATGCATTTCTTCAGGCATTATTAGACATTTTGAATGTGTATTTTTGGAGTTATGTTTCAAAAACTGTCATTTTGAGTGTGACCAATATGAGGCCAGTAAAATCTAATATTTGTATTTGTGATTCTTTCCAAAATACCTGATTCTGCTAAAACTTACATAAATTCAATATTAAAGGCTTTTTAAGACAAATGTCATATTTGGTTTTGGAGTTATCATTATAAACCTTTCATATTTAGTATGACAGTTACACTGTTATATTGAATAAAAAAATTAACTTGTGTCTTTGCAAACCTTACAAAAGATCATTTTTCTAGTACAACTAACAAAAAAACATATCTCTAGGCATTATTAGCCATTTTGCATGTGTTGTTTAGAAGTTATGTGTGAATACATTTCTATTGCTTTTTTCGCATTATCTCAGGATTCTAAGACTATTATAGTTATATTGAGTAAAAAACTAATTTTTGCATTTGCAAGATTTAAAAAAGCATATGTTTCGAGTAAAACTCCCAAAGATGCATTATTTCAGGCATTATTAGCCATTTTTCATGTGTGGTGTAGGAGTTATGTTTAAATAACTGTCATATTGAGTGTTACAGTATACAGTCATATTGAGTAAAACCTCATTTTTGTATTTGCAAACCATAGAAAAACAACTGTATCTAGTAAAACTCACATGTATTCAATATCACAGGCATTTTTAGACATTTTGCAGGTTTGGATTAGGAATTATGTTTGAATACATTTTTATTGCTTTTTTCGCATTATCTCAGGATTCTAAGTACATTACTGTCAAATTGAGTAACAAATCAAATTTTGTTTTTGCAAACCTTACCAAATGTCTTTTTTTTCAGGAAAACTCTCGAAGATGCATTTCTTCAGGCATTATTAGACATTTTGCATGTGTATTTTTGGAGTTATGTTTCAAAAACTGTCATTTTGAGTGTGACCAATATGAGGCCAGTAAAATCTAATATTTGTATTTGTGATTCTTTCCAAAATACCTGATTCTGCTAAAACTTACATAAATTCAATATTAAAGGCTTTTTAAGACAAATGTCATATTTGGTTTTGGAGTTATCATTATAAACCTTTCATATTTAGTATGACAGTTACACTGTTATATTGAATAAAAAAATTAACTTGTGTCTTTGCAAACCTTACAAAAGATCATTGTTCTAGTACAACTAACAAAAAAACTTATCTCTAGGCATTATTAGCCATTTTGCATGTGTTGTTTAGAAGTTATGTGTGAATACATTTGTATTGCTTTTTTCGCATTATCTCAGGATTCTAAGACTATTATAGTCATATTGAGTAAAAAACTACTTTTTGCATTTGCAAGATTTAAAAAAGCATATGTTTCGAGTAAAACTCCCAAAGATGCATTATTTCAGGCATTATTAGCCATTTTTCATGTGTGGTGTAGGAGTTATGTTTAAATAACTGTCATATTGAGTGTTACAGTATACAGTCATATTGAGTAAAACCTCATTTTTGTATTTGCAAACCATTGAAAAACAACTGTATCTAGTAAAACTCACATGTATTCAATATCACAGGCATTTTTAGACATTTTGCAGGTTTGGATTAGGAATTATGTTTGAATACATTTTTATTGCTTTTTTCGCATTATCTCAGGATTCTAAGTACATTACTGTCAAATTGAGTAACAAATCAAATCTTGTTTTTGCAAACCTTACCAAATATTTTTTTTCTGGAAAACTCTCGAAGATGCATTTCTTCAGGCATTATTAGACATTTTGCATGTGTATTTTTGGAGTTATGTTTCAAAAACTGTCATTTTGAGTGTGACCAATATGACGCCAGTAAAATCTAATATTCGTATTTGTGATTCTTTCCAAAATACCTGATTCTGCTAAAACTTACATAAATTCAATATTAAAGGCTTTTTAAGACAAATGTCATATTTGGTTTTGGAGTTATGATTATAAACCTTTCATATTTAGTATGACAGTTACACTGTTATATTGAATAAAAAAATTAACTTGTGTATTTGCAAACCTTACAAAAGATCATTTTTCTAGTACAACTAATAAAAAACCATATCTCTAGGCATTATTAGCCATTTTGCATGTGTTGTTTAGAAGTTATGTGTGAATACATTTTTATTGCTTTTTTCGCATTATCTCAGGATTCTAAGACTATTATAGTCATATTGAGTAAAAAACTACTTTTTGCATTTGCAAGATTTAAAAAAGCATATGTTTCGAGTAAAACTCCCAAAGATGCATTATTTCAGGCATTATTAGCCATTTTTAATGTGTGGTGTAGGAGTTATGTTTAAATAACTTTCATATTGAGTGTTACAGTATACAGTCATATTGAGTAAAACCTCATTTTTGTATTTGCAAACCATTGAAAAACAACAGTATCTAGTAAAACTCACATGTATTCAATATCACAGGCATTTTTAGACATTTTGCAGGTTTGGATTAGGAATTATGTTTGAATACATTTTTATTGCTTTTTTAGCATTATCTCAGGATTCTAAGTACATTACTGTCAAAGTGAGTAACAAATCAAATTTTGTTTTTGCAAACCTTACCAAATGTATTTTTTTTCCAGGAAAACTCTCGAAGATGCATTTCTTCAGGCATTATTAGACATTTTGCATGTGTATTTTTGGAGTTATGTTTCAAAAACTGTCATTTTGAGTGTGACCAATATGACGCCAGTAAAATCTAATATTCGTGTTTGTAATTCTTTCCAAAATACCTGATTCTGCTAAAACTTACATAAATTCAATATTAAAGGCTTTTTAAGACAAATGTCATATTTGGTTTTGGAGTTATGATTATAAACATTTCATATTTAGTATGACAGTTACACTGTTATATTGAATAAAAAAATTAACTTGTGTCTTTGCAAACCTTACAAAAGATCATTTTTCTAGTACAACTAACAAAAAAACATATCTCTAGGCATTATTAGCCATTTTGCATGTGTTGTTTAGAAGTTATGTGTGAATACATTTTTATTGCTTTTTTCGCATTATCTCAGGATTCTAAGACTATTATAGTCATATTGAGTAAAAAACTACTTTTTGCATTTGCAAGATTTAAAAAAGCATATATTTCGAGTAAAACTCCCAAAGATGCATTATTTCAGGCATTATTAGCCATTTTTTATGTGTGGTGTAGGAGTTATGTTTAAATAACTTTCATATTGAGTGTTACAGTATACAGTCATATTGAGTAAAACCTAATTTTTGTATTTGCATACCATAGAAAAACAACTGTACCTAGTAAAACTCACATGTATTCAATATCACAGGCATTTTTAGACATTTTGCACGTTTGGATTAGGAATTATGTTGGAATACATTTTTATTGCTTTTTTTGCATTATCTCAGGATTCTAAGTACATTACTGTCAAATTGAGTAACAAATCAAATTTTGTTTTTGCAAACCTTACCAAATGTTTTTTTTCTGGAAAACTCTCGAAGATGCATTTCTTCAGGCATTATTAGACATTTTGCATATGTATTTTTGGAGTTATGTTTCAAAAACTGTCATTTTGAGTGTGACCAATATGAGGCCAGTAAAATCTAATATTTGTATTTGTGATTCTTTCCAAAATACCTGATTCTGCTAAAACTCACATAAATTCAATATTAAAGGCTTTTTACGACAAATTTCATATTTGGTTTTGGAGTTATGATTATAAACCTTTCATATTTAGTATGACAGTTACACTGTTATATTGAATAAAAAAACTAACTTGTGTCTTTTCAAACCTTACAAAAGATCATTTTTCTAGTACAACTAACAAAAAACATATCTCTAGATATTATTAGCCATTTTGCATGTGTTTTTTAGAAGTTATGTTTGAATACATTTTTATTGCTTTTTTCGCATTATCTCAGGATTCTAAGTACATTACTGTCAAATTGAGTAACAAATCAAATTTTGTTTTTGCAAACCTTACCAAATGTCTTTTTTTTCAGGAAAACTCTCGAAGATGCATTTCTTCAGGCATTATTAGACATTTTGCATGTGTATTTTTGGAGTTATGTTTCAAAAACTGTCATTTTGAGTGTGACCAATATGAGGCCAGTAAAATCTAATATTTGTATTTGTGATTCTTTCCAAAATACCTGATTCTGCTAAAACTCACATAGATTCAATATTAAAGGCTTTTTAAGACAAATTTCATATTTGGTTTTGGAGTTATGATTATAAACCTTTCATATTTAGTATGACAGTTACACTGTTATATTGAATAAAAAAACTAACTTTTGTCTTTGCAAACCTTATAAAAGATCATTTTTCTAGTACAACTAACAAAAAAACATATCTCTAGGCATTATTAGCCATTTTGCATGTGTTGTTTAGAAGTTATGTTTGAATACATTTTTATTGCTTTTTTCGCATTATCTCAGGATTCTAAGACTATTATAGTCATATTGAGTAAAAAACTACTTTTTGCATTTGCAAGATTTAAAAAAGCATATGTTTCGAGTAAAACTCCCAAAGATGCATTATTCCATGCATTATTAGCCATTTTTCATGTGTGGTGTAGGAGTTATGTTTAAATAACTGTCATATTGAGTGTTACAGTATACAGTCATATTGAGTAAAACCTCATTTTTGTATTTGCAAACCATAGAAAAACAACTGTATCTAGTAAAACTCACATGTATTCAATATCACAGGCATTTTTAGACATTTTGCAGGTTTGGATTAGGAATTATGTTTGAATACATTTTTATTGCTTTTTTCGCATTATCTCAGGATTCTAAGTACATTACTGTCAAATTGAGTAACAAATCAAATTTTGTTTTTGCAAACCTTACCAAATGTCTTTTTTTTCAGGAAAACTCTCGAAGATGCATTTCTTCAGGCATTATTAGACATTTTGAATGTGTATTTTTGGAGTTATGTTTCAAAAACTGTCATTTTGAGTGTGACCAATATGAGGCCAGTAAAATCTAATATTTGTATTTGTGATTCTTTCCAAAATACCTGATTCTGCTAAAACTTATATAAATTCAATATTAAAGGCTTTTTAAGACAAATGTCATATTTGGTTTTGGAGTTATCATTATAAACCTTTCATATTTAGTATGACAGTTACACTGTTATATTGAATAAAAAAATTAACTTGTGTCTTTGCAAACCTTACAAAAGATCATTTTTCTAGTACAACTAACAAAAAAAACATATCTCTAGGCATTATTAGCCATTTTGCATGTGTTGTTTAGAAGTTATGTGTGAATACATTTCTATTGCTTTTTTCGCATTATCTCAGGATTCTAAGACTATTATAGTCATATTGAGTAAAAAACTACTTTTTGCATTTGCAAGATTTAAAAAAGCATATGTTTCGAGTAAAACTCCCAAAGATGCATTATTTCAGGCATTATTAGCCATTTTTCATGTGTGGTGTAGGAGTTATGTTTAAATAACTGTCATATTGAGTGTTACAGTATACAGTCATATTGAGTAAAACCTCATTTTTGTATTTGCAAACCATAGAAAAACAACTGTATCTAGTAAAACTCACATGTATTCAATATCACAGGCCTTTTTAGACATTTTGCAGGTTTGGATTAGGAATTATGTTTGAATACATTTTTATTGCTTTTTTCGCATTATCTCAGGATTCTAAGTACATTACTGTCAAATTGAGTAACGAATCAAATTTTGTTTTTGCAAACCTTACCAAATGTTTTTTTTCTGGAAAACTCTCGAAGATGCATTTCTTCAGGCATTATTAGACATTTTGCATGTGTATTTTTGGAGTTATGTTTCAAAAACTGTCATTTTCAGTGTGACCAATATGAGGCCAGTAAAATCTAATATTTGTATTTGTGATTCTTTCCAAAATACCTGATTCTGCTAAAACTCACATAGATTCAATATTAAAGGCTTTTTAAGACAAATTTCATATTTGGTTTTGGATTTATGATTATAAACCTTTCATATTTAGTATGACAGTTACACTGTTATATTGAATAAAAAAATTAACTTGTGTCTTTGCAAACCTTATAAAAGATCATTTTTCTAGTACAACTAACAAAAAAACATATCTCTAGGCATTATTAGCCATTTTGCATGTGTTGTTTAGAAGTTATGTTTGAATACATTTTTATTGCTTTTTTCGCATTATCTCAGGATTCTAAGACTATTATAGTCATATTGAGTAAAAAACTACTTTTTGCATTTGCAAGATTTAAAAAAGCATATGTTTCGAGTAAAACTCCCAAAGATGCATTATTTCATGCATTATTAGCCATTTTTCATGTGTGGTGTATGAGTTATGTTTAAATAACTGTCATATTGAGTGTTACAGTATACAGTCATATTGAGTAAAACCTAATTTTTGTATTTGCAAACCATAGAAAAACAACTGTATCTAGTAAAACTCACATGTATTCAATATCACAGGCATTTTTAGACATTTTGCAGGTTTGGATTAGGAATTATGTTTGAATACATTTTTATTGCTTTTTTCGCATTATCTCAGGATTCTAAGTACATTACTGTCAAATTGAGTAACAAATCAAATTTTGTTTTTGCAAACCTTACCAAATGTCTTCTTTTCAGGAAAACTCTTTAAGATGCATTTCTTCAGGCATTATTAGACATTTTGCATGTGTATTTTTGGAGTTATGTTTCAAAAACTGTCATTTTGAGTGTGATCAATATGAGGCCAGTAAAATCTAATATTTTTATTTGTGATTCTTTCCAAAATACCTGATTCTGCTAAAACTTACATAAATTCAATATTAAAGGCTTTTTAAGACAAATGTCATATTTGGTTTTGGAGTTATCATTATAAACCTTTCATATTTAGTATGACAGTTACACTGTTATATTGAATAAAAAAATTAACTTGTGTCTTTGCAAACCTTACAAAAGATCATTTTTCTAGTACAACTAACAAAAAACATCTCCAGGCATTATTAGCCATTTTGCATGTGTTGTTTAGAAGTTATGTGTGAATACATTTGTATTGCTTTTTTCGCATTATCTCAGGATTCTAAGACTATTATAGTCATATTGAGTAAAAAACGACTTTTTGCATTTGCAAGATTTAAAAAAGCATACTTTTCGAGTAAAACTCCCGAAGATGCATTATTTCAGGCATTATTAGCCATTTTTCATGTGTGGTGTAGGAGTTATGTTTAAATAACTGTCATATTGAGTGTTACAGTATACAGTCATATTGAGTAAAACTTCATTTTTGTATTTGCAAACCATAGAAAAACAACTGTATCTAGTAAAACTCACATGTATTCAATATCACAGGCCTTTTTAGACATTTTGCAGGTTTGGATTAGGAATTATGTTTGAATACATTTTTATTGCTTTTTTCGCATTATCTCAGGATTCTAAGTACATTACTGTCAAATTGAGTAACAAATCAAATTTTGTTTTTGCAAACCTTACCAAATGTCTTTTTTTTTCAGGAAAACTCTCGAAGATGCATTTCTTCAGGCATTATTAGACATTTTGCATGTGTATTTTTGGAGTTATGTTTCAAAAACTGTCATTTTGAGTGTGACCAATATGAGGCCAGTAAAATCTAATATTTGTATTTGTGATTCTTTCCAAAATACCTGATTCTGCTAAAACTCACATAGATTCAATATTAAAGGCTTTTTAAGACAAATTTCATATTTGGTTTTGGAGTTATGATTATAAACCTTTCATATTTAGTATGACAGTTACACTGTTATATTGAATAAAAAAATTAACTTGTGTCTTTGCAAACCTTACAAAAGATCATTTTTCTAGTACAACTAACAAAAAAACATATCTCTAGGCATTATTAGCCATTTTGAATGTGTTGTTTAGAAGTTATGTTTGAATAAATTTTTATTGCTTTTTTCGCATTATCTCAGGATTCTAAGACTATTATAGTCATATTGAGTAAAAAACTACTTTTTGCATTTGCAAGATTTAAAAAAGCATATGTTTCGAGTAAAACTCCCAAAGATGCATTATTTCAGGCATTATTAGCCATTTTTCATGTGTGGTGTAGGAGTTATGTTTAAATAACTGTCATATTGAGTGTTACAGTATACAGTCATATTGAGTAAAACCTCATTTTTGTATTTGCAAACCATAGAAAAACAACTGTATCTAGTAAAAATCACATGTATTCAATATCACAGGCATTTTTAGACATTTTGCAGGTTCGGATTAAGAATTATGTTTGAATACATTTTTATTGCTTTTTTCGCATTATCTCAGGATTCTAAGTACATTACTGTCAAATTGAGTAACAAATCAAATTTTGTTTTTGCAAACCTTACCAAATGTCTTTTTTTTCAGGAAAACTCTCGAAGATGCATTTCTTCAGGCATTATTAGACATTTTGCATGTGTATTTTTGGAGTTATGTTTCAAAAACTGTCATTTTGAGTGTGACCAATATGAGGCCAGTAAAATCTAATATTTGTATTTGTGATTCTTTCCAAAATACCTGATTCTGCTAAAACTTACATAAATTCAATATTAAAGGCTTTTTAAGACAAATGTCATATTTGGTTTTGGAGTTATCATTATAAACCTTTCATATTTAGTATGACAGTTACACTGTTATATTGAATAAAAAAATTAACTTGTGTCTTTGCAAACCTTACAAAAGATCATTTTTCTAGTACAACTAACAAAAAAAACATATCTCTAGGCATTAATAGCCATTCTGCATGTGTTGTTTAGAAGTTATGTGTGAATACACTTTTATTGCTTTTTTCGCATTATCTCAGGATTCTAAGACTATTATAGTCATATTGAGTAAAAAACTACTTTTTGCATTTGCAAGATTTAAAAAAGCATATGTTTCGAGTAAAACTCCCAAAGATGCATTATTTCAGGCATTATTAGCCATTTTTCATGTGTGGTGTAGGAGTTATGTTTAAATAACCGTCATATTGAGTGTTACAGTATACAGTCATATTGAGTAAAACCTCATTTTTGTATTTGTAAACCATTGAAAAACAACTGTATCTAGTAAAACTCACATGTATTCAATATCACAGGCCTTTTTAGACATTTTGCACGTTTGGATTAGGAATTATGTTTGAATACATTTGTATTGCTTTTTTCGCATTATCTCAGGATTCTAAGACTATTATAGTCATATTGAGTAAAAAACTACTTTTTGCATTTGCAAGATTTAAAAAAGCATATGTTTCGAGTAAAACTTCCAAAGATGCATTATTTTAGGCATTATTAGCCATTCTTCATGTGTGGTGTAGGAGTTATGTTTAAATAACTGTCATATTGAGTGTTAAAGTATACAGTCATATTGAGTAAAACCTCATTTTTGTATTTGCAAACCATAGAAAAACAACTGTCTCTATTAAAACTCACATGTATTCAATATCACAGGCATTTTTAGACATTTTGCACGTTTGGATTAGGAATTACATTGGAATACATTTTTATTGCTTTTTTCGCATTATCTCAGGATTCTAAGTACATTACTGTCAAATTGAGTAACGAATCAAATTTTGTTTTTGCAAACCTTACCAAATTTTTTTTTTCTGGAAAACTCTCGAAAATAAATTTCTTCAGGCATTATTAGACATTTTGCATGTGTATTTTTGGAGTTATGTTTCAAAAACGGTCATTTTGAGTGTGACCAATATGAGGCCAGTAAAATCTAATATTTGTATTTGTGATTCTTTCCAAAATACCTGATTCTGCTAAAACTCACATAGATTCAATTTTAAAGGCTTTTTAAGACAAATTTCATATTTGGTTTTGGAGTTATGATTATAAACCTTTCATATTTAGTATGACAGTTACACTGTTATATTGAATAAAAAAATGTACTTTTGTCTTTGCAAACCTTACAAAAGATCATTGTTCTAGTACAACTAACAAAAAAACATATCTCTAGGCATTATTAGCCATTTTGCATGTGTTGTTTAGAAGTTATGTTTGAATACATTTTTATTGCTTTTTTCGCATTATCTCAGGATTCTAAGACTATTAAAGTCATATTGAGTAAAAAACTACTTTTTGCATTTGCAAGATTTAAAAAAGCATATGTTTCGAGTAAAACTCCCAAAGATACATTATTTCATGCATTATTAGCCATTTTTCATGTGTGGTGTAGGAGTTATGTTTAAATAACTGTCATATTGAGTGTTACAGTATACAGTCATATTGAGTAAAACCTCATTTTTGTATTTGCAAACCATAGAAAAACAACTGTATCTAGTAAAACTCACATGTATTCAATATCACAGGCATTTTTAGACATTTTGCAGGTTTGGATTAAGAATTATGTTTGAATACATTTTTATTGCTTTTTTCGCATTATCTCAGGATTCTAAGTACATTACTGTCAAATTGAGTAACAAATCAAATTTTGTTTTTGCAAACCTTACCAAATGTCTTTTTTTTTCAGGAAAACTCTCGAAGATGCATTTCTTCAGGCATTATTAGACATTTTGCATGTGTATTTTTGGAGTTATGTTTCAAAAACTGTCATTTTGAGTGTGACCAATATGAGGCCAGTAAAATCTAATATTTGTATTTGTGATTCTTTCCAAAATACCTGATTGTGCTAAAACTTACATAAATTCAATATTAAAGGCTTTTTAAGACAAATGTCATATTTGGTTTTGGAGTTATCATTATAAACCTTTCATATTTAGTATGACAGTTGCCAAATAAAATGTTGTTTTTAAAAACCTCACCAAATGTTTTTTTTTTTTCAGGAAAACTCTCAAAGATGCATTTCCTCAGGCATTATTAGACATTTTGCATGTGTATTTTAGGAGTTATGTTTCAAAAACTGTCATTTTGAGTTTGACCAATATGAGGCCAGTAAAACCAAATTTTTGTATTTGTGAACTTTTCCAAAATACCCGATTCTGCTAAAACTCACATAAATTCAATATTACAGGCTTTTTTAGACAAATTGCACGTTTGGATTAGGAATTATGTTTGAATACATTTTTATTGCTCTTTTTGCATTATCTCAGGATTTTAAGTACATTACTGTCATATTGGGTAAAACATTCCTTTTTGTTTTTGCAAACCTTACAAAAGGTTTTTTTCCCAGTAAAACTCACAAATATACTTTTCTTCAGGCATTTTTTTGTAATTTTGCATGTGTATTTTTGGAGATATGGTTCAAAAACTGTCTTATTGAGTGTGACCAATGTGAGGCCAGTAAAACCAAATTTTTGTATTTGTGAACCTTTCCAAAATACCTAATTCAGGTAAAACTCACATAAAGTCAATATTACAGGCTTTTTTAGACAGATTTCATGTTTGGTTTTGGAGTTATGTTTATGAACCTTTCATATTTAGTATGACAGTAATACTGTTATATCGAATAAAAAAAACAAACTTGTATCTTTGAAAACACTGTAAAAATATATTCTGTAAAAAAACGGTCATTTACTGGCAGCTACGGCTGCCAAACAAAAATCATAAAATTAAAGTAAAACATTGTAAACCAAATAATGATCAAAAACATTATATTTACAGAAATTTTCATGAAATGTTTTGGGGAGAAATATCGTAATTTTACAGATTTTTACAAAATTATTACGATCAACCACCTTTAATAAAGTGACGATGCAAACAGTTCTGCAGAAAAATACCTTTATTCTAAAGAGTTTTTCCAAAGTATTACGATCAATCACCTTTAGTGAAGTGACAATGCTGGCGGTTCCACAGAAAAATACCGTTGTTTAACAGATTTTTTCTGAATTGTTAGGATCAGGGGTGTCTCATTTACTTTACCGGTGGGCCACTGGAGGCAGGAAATTGATACAAAGTGGGTTAACCTTGCATGAATCGCTATCCCAACCATGCAACGTACTTATCAATCCCACCATTTCACCCCGAGAATTTCACTACCCTCATATTGGATTGACTCAAAGCTTGGCCGGGCGAATATGACAAGTAGTACCGCGGTGGGCTATTTTGTACGCTCATTCATCAAATCATAAGCGTGCCAATTGAGGCATGTGATGTGCACGGTATTGTTGTGCATATGATGGTGACTGCAAGATATACTTGGTCAACAGCCACACAGGTCACACTGACGGTGGCTGCACAAACAACTTTAACACTGTTACAAATATGCACCACACTGTGAACTCACATTGAACAAGAATGATAAACACATTTCAGGAAAACATCCCCACTGTAATAAAACATAAACACAACATAACAAATACCCACAAAACCATGCAGCGCTATCTTTTCCGGGCTACATCCCCGCTACCACCCAACCCCGCGCCCCAAAACATCACCACTCCCCTCCGTGCGTTGGTTGAGCTGGGCGGGGTTTGGTGGTGGGGGTGTATATTGTATCACATGGAATTCTAGGAATTGTTACTGTTGTGTTAATATTGTGTTACGGTGACGATGTTCTCCTGAAATGTGTTTGTCAGTCTTGTTTGATGTGGCTCCACAGTGTGGCGCATATTTGTAACATTGTTAAAGTCGTTTGTACGGCCACCGTCAGTGTGATCTGTAAGGCTGTTGACTGTTGATTAAGTATATCTTGCAGTCATTCATGTATGTCATATTACAGGGAAAAAAATGTAATAGTTAGTTTGAGCATAAACCTTTTATAAGAGGCTACATATATTTTTTGCCTTGAATGTGAAAATACACATAAATATTAAAAAAAATTGATTTACCTTAAAATTACATATAAAACTTTTAGATTGTTAGTATGGACAAATACTTTTATATAACAAGCTACATATTTAATTAAAGTTAATTACTGTAATTTTACATGAAATTGAAAGTAATTTGAGAAAACAGAAAATAATATGTATAATTAATTTGGTATTTTTCCGTAAAAAAATAGGAATATACATAGTTCGTCATTACTGGTATATTATTCAAAATAACAGGCGGTTTGTTTATTTACAGATAATGTCATGAATTCTACAGTTTTATAACCTATCTAAAAAAATTGAAAAATTACAGTAGAAATTTAAGTAAACTAACCATAAAAATTGGATTTTTTTTTTTTACAGTGAACCTTACAAAAGATAATTTTTCTACTACAACTAACAAAGATACACATCTCTAGGCACTATTAGCCGTTTTGCATGTGTTGTTTAAAAGTTGTGTTTGAAAACTTTTTTATTGCTTTTTTCGCATTATCTCAGGATTCCAATAACATTATTGTCATATTGAGTAAAACAACAATTTTTTGCATTGCACAGATTTAAAAAAGCAACCGTTTCGAGTAAAACTCCCAAAGATGCATTATTTCAGGCATTATTAGCAATGTGTGGTGTAGGAGTTATGTTTAAATAACTGTCATATTGAGTTTTACAGTATACAGTCATATTGAGTAAAACCTAATTTTTGGATTTGCAAACCATAGAAAATCAACTATATCTAGTAAAACTCACATGGATTCAATATCACAGGCATTTTTAGACATTTTGCACGTTTGGATTAGGAATTATGTTGGAATACATTTTTATTGCTCTTTTTGCATTATCTCAGGATTTTAAGTACATTACTGTCAAATTGGGTAAAACATTTCTTTTTGTTTTTGCAAACCTTACAAAATGTTTTTTTATTCAGTAAAACTCACAAAGATACATTTCTTCAGGCATTTTTTGGTAATTTTGCATGTGTATTTTTGGAGATATGGTTAAAAAACTGTCTTATTGAGTGTGACCAATGTGAGGCCAGTAAAACCAAATTTTTGTATTTGTGAACCTTTCCAAAATACCTAATTCAGGTAAAACTCACATAAAGTCAATATTACTGGCTTTTTTTAGACAGATTTCATGTTTGGTTTTGGAGTTATGTTTATTAACCTTTCATATTTAGTATGACAGTTTTACTGTTATATTGAATAAAAAAACTAACTTTTATCTTTGCAAACACTGTAAAAATAAATTTTGTAAAAAAACGGTCATTTACTGGCAGCTACGGCTGCCAAACAAAAACCATAAAACTAAAGTAAAACATTGTAAACCAAAAAAAGATCAAAAGTATTATATTTACAGAAATTTTCATGAAACATTTTGGGGTGAAATATCGTAATTTTACAGATTTTTACTAAATTATTAAGCTCAACCACCTTTAATAAAGTGACGATGCAAACAGTTCTGCAGAAAAATACCTTTATTCTAAAGAGTTTTTCCAAATTATTACGATCAACCACTTTTAGTGAAGTGACAATGCTGGCGGTTCCACAGAAAAATACCATTGTTTTACAGATTTTTTCTGAATTGTTAGGATCAGTGGTGTCTCATTGACTTTAGCCGGGGGCCACTGGATGCAGGAACTTGATGCAAAGTGGATTGCAAAATGGCTAATAATGCCTAGAGATATGTTTATTTGTTAGTTGTACTAGAAAAATGATCTTTTGCAAGGTTTGCAAAGACAGAAGTTAGTTTTTTTTATTCAATATAACAGTGTAACTGTCATACTAAATATGAAAGGTTTATAATCATAACTCCAAAACCAAATATGAAATTTGTCTTAATAAGCCTTTGATATTGAATTTATGTGAGTTTTAGCAGAATCAGGTATTTTGGAAAGAATCACAAATACAAATATTAGATTTTACTGGCCTCATATTGGTCACACTCAAAATGACAGTTTTTGAAACAAAACTCCAAAAATACACATGCAAAATGTCTAATAATTCCTGAAGAAATGCATCTTCGAGAGTTTTCCTGAAAAAAAAAACATTTGCTAAGGTTTGCAAAAACAAAATTTGATGTGTTACTCAATTTGACAGTAATGTACTTAGAATCCTGAGATAATGCGAAAAAGCAATAAAAATGTATTCCAACATAATTCCTAATTCAAACGTGCAAAATGTCTAAAAATACCTGTGATATTGAATACATGTGAGTTTGACTAGATACAGTTGTTTTTCTATGGTTTGCAAATACAAAAATGAGGTTTTACTCAATATGACTGTATACTGTAACACTCAATATGACAGTTATTTAAACAAAACTCGTACACCACACATGAAAATTGTCTAATGATGCCTGAAATAATGCATCTTTGGGAGTTTTACTCGAAACATATGCTTTTTTAAATCTTGCAAGTGCAAAAAGTAGTGTTTTACTCAATGTGACTATAATAGTCTTAGAATCCTGAGATAATGCGAAAAAAGCAATAAAAATGTATTCAAACATCACTTCTAAACAACACATGCAAAATGGCTAATAAGGCCTAGAGATATGTTTTTTGGTTAGTTGTACTCGAAAAATGATCTTTTGTAAGGTTTGCAAAGACACAGGTTAGTTTTTTTATTCAATATAACAGTGTAACTTTCATACTAAATATGAAAGGTTTATAATTATAACTCCAAAACCAAATGTGAAATTTGTCTTAAAAAGCCTTTGATATTGAATTTATGTAAGTTTTAGCAGAATCAGGTATTTTGGAAAGAATCATAAATACAAATATTACATTTTACTGGCCTCATATTGGTCACACTCAAAATGACAGTTTTTGAAACATAACTCCAAAAATACACATGCAAAATGTCTAATCAATCAATCAATCAATGTTTACTTATATAGCCCTAAATCACTATAATTCCTGAAGAAATGCATCTTCGAGAGTTTTCCTGAAAAAAAAAACATTTGGTAAGGTTTGCAAAAACAAAATTTGATTTGTTACTCAATTTGACAGTAATGTACTTAGAATCCTGAGATAATGCGAAAAAAGCAATAAAAATGTATTCCAACATAATTCCTAATTCAAACGTGCAAAATGTCTAAAAATGCCTGTGATATTGAATACATGTGAGTTTTACTAGATACAGTTGTTTTTCTATGGTTTGCAAATACAAAAATGAGGTTTTACTCAATATGACTGTATACTGTAACACTCAATATGACAGTTATTTAAACAAAACTCGTACACCACACATGAAAATTGTCTAATGATGCCTGAAATAATGCATCTTTGGGAGTTTTACTCGAAACATATGCTTTTTTAAATCTTGCAAATGCAAAAAGTAGTTTTTTACTCAATAAGACTATAATAGTCTTACAATCCTGAGATAATGCGAAAAAAGCAATAAAAATGTATTCAAACATAACTTCTAAACAACACATGCAAAATGGCTAATAATAGCTAGAGATATGTTTTTTTTGTTAGTTGTACTAGAAAAATGATCTTTTGTAAGGTTTGCAAAGACACAAGTTAGGTTTTTTATTCAATATAACAGTGTAACTGTCATACTAAATATGAAAGGTTTATAATCATAACTCCAAAACCAAATATGAAATTTGTCTTAAAAAGCCTTTAATATTGAATTTATGTAAGTTTTAGCAGAATCAGGTATTTTGGAAAGAATCACAAATACAAATATTACATTTTACTGGCCTCATATTGGTCACACTCAAAATGACAGTTTTTGAAACATAACTCCAAAAATACACATGCAAAATGTCTAATAATTCCTGAAGAAATGCATCTTCGAGAGTTTTCCTGAAAAAAAAAAAACATTTGGTAAGGTTTGCAAAAACAAAATTTGATTTGTTACTCAATTTGACAGTAATGTACTTAGAATCCTGAGATAATGCGAAAAAAGCAATAAAAATGTATTCCAACATAATTCCTAATTCAAACTTGCAAAATGTCTAAAAATGCCTGTGATATTGAATACATGTGAGTTTTACCAGATACAGTTGTTTTTCTATGGTTTGCAAATACAAAAATGAGGTTTTACTCAATATGACTGTATACTGTAACACTCAATATGACAGTTATTTAAACATAACTCGTACACCACACATGAAAAATGTCTAATAATGCCTGAAATAATGCATCTTTGGGAGTTTTACTCGAAACATATGCTTTTTTAAATCTTGCAAGTGCAAAAAGTAGTGTTTTACTCAATGTGACTATAATAGTCTTACAATCCTGAGATAATGCGAAAAAAGCAATAAAAATGTATTCAAACATAACTTCTAAACAACACATGCAAAATGGCTAATAATGCCTAGAGATATGTTTTTTGGTTAGTTGTACTCGAAAAATGATCTTTTGTAAGGTTTGTAAAGACACAAGTTAGGTTTTTTATTCAATATAACAGTGTAACTGTCATACTAAATATGAAAGGTTTATAATCATAACTCCAAAACCAAATATGAAATTTGTCTTAAAAAGCCTTTAATATTGAATTTATGTAAGTTTTAGCAGAATCAGGTATTTTGGAAAGAATCACAAATACAAATATTACATTTTACTGGCCTCATATTGGTCACACTCAAAATGACAGTTTTTGAAACATAACTCCAAAAATACACATGCAAAATGTCTAATAATCCCTGAAGAAATGCATCTTCGAGAGTTTTCCTGAAAAAAAAAAAAACATTTGGTAAGGTTTGCAAAAACAAAATTTGATTTGTTACTCAATTTGACAGTAATGTACTTAGAATCCTGAGATAATGCGAAAAAAGCAATAAAAATGTATTCCAACATAATTCCTAATTCAAACTTGCAAAATGTCTAAAAATGCCTGTGATATTGAATACATGTGAGTTTTACCAGATACAGTTGTTTTTCTATGGTTTGCAAATACAAAAATGAGGTTTTACTCAATATGACTGTATACTGTAACACTCAATATGACAGTTATTTAAACATAACTCGTACACCACACATGAAAAATGTCTAATAATGCCTGAAATAATGCATCTTTGGGAGTTTTACTCGAAACATATGCTTTTTTAAATCTTGCAAGTGCAAAAAGTAGTGTTTTACTCAATGTGACTATAATAGTCTTACAATCCTGAGATAATGCGAAAAAAGCAATAAAAATGTATTCAAACATAACTTCTAAACAACACATGCAAAATGGCTAATAATGCCTAGAGATATGTTTTTTGGTTAGTTGTACTCGAAAAATGATCTTTTGTAAGGTTTGTAAAGACACAAGTTAGGTTTTTTATTCAATATAACAGTGTAACTGTCATACTAAATATGAAAGGTTTATAATCATAACTCCAAAACCAAATATGAAATTTGTCTTAAAAAGCCTTTAATATTGAATTTATGTAAGTTTTAGCAGAATCAGGTATTTTGGAAAGAATCACAAATACAAATATTACATTTTACTGGCCTCATATTGGTCACACTCAAAATGACAGTTTTTGAAACATAACTCCAAAAATACACATGCAAAATGTCTAATAATTCCTGAAGAAATGCATCTTCGAGAGTTTTCCTGAAAAAAAAAAAACATTTGGTAAGGTTTGCAAAAACAAAATTTGATTTGTTACTCAATTTGACAGTAATGTACTTAGAATCCTGAGATAATGCGAAAAAAGCAATAAAAATGTATTCCAACATAATTCCTAATTCAAACTTGCAAAATGTCTAAAAATGCCTGTGATATTGAATACATGTGAGTTTTACCAGATACAGTTGTTTTTCTATGGTTTGCAAATACAAAAATGAGGTTTTACTCAATATGACTGTATACTGTAACACTCAATATGACAGTTATTTAAACATAACTCGTACACCACACATGAAAAATGTCTAATAATGCCTGAAATAATGCATCTTTGGGAGTTTTACTCGAAACATATGCTTTTTTAAATCTTGCAAGTGCAAAAAGTAGTGTTTTACTCAATGTGACTATAATAGTCTTACAATCCTGAGATAATGCGAAAAAAGCAATAAAAATGTATTCAAACTTAACTTCTAAACAACACATGCAAAATGGCTAATAATGCCTAGAGATATGTTTTTTGGTTAGTTGTACTCGAAAAATGATCTTTTGTAAGGTTTGTAAAGACACAAGTTAGTTTTTTTATTCAATATAACAGTGTAACTGTCATACTAAATATGAAAGGTTTATAATCATAACTCCAAAACACAATGTGAAATTTGTCTTAAAAAGCCTTTAATATTTAATTTATGTAAGTTTTAGCAGAATCAGGTATTTTGGAAAGAATCACAAATACAAATATTAGATTTTACTGGCCTCATATTGGTCACACTCTAAATGACAGTTTTTGAAACATAACTCCAAAAATACACATGCAAAATGTCTAATAATTCCTGAAGAAATGCATCTTCGAGAGTTTTCCTGAAAAAAAAACATTTGGTAAGGTTTGCAAAAACAAAATTTGATTTGTTACTCAATTTGACAGTAATGTACTTAGAATCCCGAGATAATGCGAAAAAAGCAATAAAAATGTATTCCAAAATAATTCCTAATCCAAACGTGCAAAATGTCTAAAAATGCCTGTGATATTGAATACATGCGAGTTTTACTAGATACAGTTGTTTTTCTATGGTTTGCAAATACAAAAATGAGGTTTTACTCAATATGACTGTATACTGTAACACTCAATATGACAGTTATTTAAACATAACTCCTACACCACACATGAAAAATGGCTAATAATGCCTGAAATAATGCATCTTTGGGAGTTTTACTCGAAACATATGCTTTTTTTAAATCTTGCAAGTGCAAAAAGTAGTGTTTTTCTCAATGTGACTATAATAGTCTTAGAATCCTGAGATAATGCGAAAAAAGCAATAAAAATGTATTCAAACATAACTTCTAAACAACACATGCAAAATGGCTAATAATGCCAGAGAAGTTAAGTCCCTACCTTTAGTCAAAAGTGATTTATGACCCCCCATAAATCAATGATTTATGACCCTCAAGGTCAAAGGTCAATGATTTATGAGGGGTCAAGTTCAAAGGTTAATGATTTATGAGGGGGTCAAGGTTAAAGGTCAAGGTTAAAGGTCAGGTTCAAATGTCAGGTTCAAATGTCAAGGTCAAGTGGGTGTGGCTTACCCGGAAGAGGGTGGAGTTAAGACCTGTGGTGGGAGTGGTTAAACCAGGAAGAGGGTGGAGTTTTAAACAGAAAGAGGGCAGAGTTAAGACCTGCGGTGGGAGTGGTTAAACCAGGAAGAGGGTGGAGTTAAGACCTGACAGGGAACAGAGGAGGGTTCAGTTTTTTTAAGAAAGCAATGTCATCTGAGCAGCATGTGACCATATATTTGATAGTTTAAATGTTTACGATCGTTTGAAACAACTTCCAGATTTCGATGTATTGATGGCTGGGAATGTTACGTGTGGAGATGTGGACACGCACGCACTTCACACACACACACACACACACACACACACACACACACACACACGCAGAGGAGGGGTACAAAAGGGCGGTGTAAGGCTTAGTCATTATTTGGAGCTTTATACGTTAGCGTAAAGACTTTGTTCGATTCGGTCATGATTAGTGAAACGCCTGTTTCGATTTATAAAAATAATAAAACTTACATTGACGCTCCGCAAAAAAGTCGAGTGTTTCTAAATCGTATTCAGATGCCGCCGACCGAGTCTTTGCGTGAGAAATGGGACTTGGATGCGTACGGGATCTTTTGGATTTGTATTCAGATACGAAATGGGTGATATCTGCTTATTTCAGCTAAAAGAAAGAAGAGACGGAAGCCCTTTCTCGATATTTTCATCGTTATCTACCGTGGATTGGGAAGTTTTTGGTGGACACACACACACACGCACACACACGCACACACACGCACGCACTTCACACACACACACACACACACGCACACACGCACACACGCACACACGCACACACACACACACACACACACACACACACACACACACACACACACACATTCGTACGCACTGAAACAACTTCCATACCTCACGAAAACATATTTAAACAGATGGAAAAAACTATCGCAGAACACAGTGTCACGTAGCAACTGGTCTTTACGGTCGTTTGAATCAACAGGTCAGTTTGGGGTACAAAGGAGGGTTCAGTTTTTACTGACTTCCCAACTGACAGTTTAAATGTTTACGATCGTCTGAAACAACAGGACACGCACGCACGCACACACGCACGCACGCACGCACACACACACACACACACATACACACACACACGCACACACACACACACACACACACACACACACACACACACACACCATTACCTCTGCTTTACCATGTTATTAGACATTGGTTTAACTCCATTTAAGCATTTAAACGTTAAAAGCATTACACTTGTACGACGTTGTAATACTTTTTTTTTTTTACCAGCCGATGACGACGAAGTGAAAGACGATGAACTTTGCTTAAACGGTCTTACAAAGTTGGAAGATGATTATCGAGGTGTGTTTAAACCTTCGAATTATTTAATATTGTGTGTATTCATTATTTTGTTTTATAGAGGATTTGCCGTAAGATCCTAACGCGATCGTTTTAACACAATCGCAGTCTGGTGAGTCAAATGATTCTCATTTTACAAGAAAAAAAACATGCGGTATACGATACATATATACATATATTTACTTACATCTCCGGCTCGCTCGTCTCCCTTAAAGCTGGCGGGTCCGTCAACGGCCGTTCCAGGCAGAGGAGAAGGCTTGATTGTGCCAAAGACTCCAGACATCGAATCCTTGCTCCGAGGGGAAATCATCGAAAACGACGGTGAATGTCCGACAGGCACCCGCTGTAAGTTTTTCTCGTTTTCTGTAAGCTTTTTTAAGATTCTCAGGAGCTTTAAAGAGCTCCTCTCATTCCAATGTCTTTCGCTCAAATGAATTTCGCGCCTAAGGGGAATGGGCGGGGACTGATTCCGGAGGTGGGCGGTTGTTTCCGCCAAGCAACCTTCTGGTTGAAATGGAGTGTGGATCAAGATGGATCCCTACTCTATATTCTTTTATTTAACCCAATGTTTTTTAAATACGTGTATAATGCTTTATATCCTATGTGTTGTGAATTCCATCCTACAATATCTTCCAAGGAACCCAAAGAAATGTTACCACACCTCCCGCTTTATTTATTCTATAGATTACCTGAACTATTTCATAAACTAAATCTTGTCTTGTTTCTGATGCTATGTTTTTTTATGCTCATCAATGCACTGTTGGACTGCGAGCACACAACTACTTTCCTTGCTTTGTTTTCCTCTATCCAGTTAACTGCCATATAAATTGCTACCAATTCCCCCGTAAAAACAGATAGTTTATCACTGATTATTTTATTTAATACTATGTTTCCTTGTGGGATAACTGCTACAGCTCTTACCTTTATTTTTTTTATATAGTTTTTGATGCATCCGTATATATCATATCTCAATCCATTTTTCTATCCGGTAACTATTTAAATTTCTATTCTTTAGTAATTGCATGTTTTCTTTTGGGTTATCAAACATCCACGGTGGTATTGCAGGCATTGGTACTGTAGGACTAACTTTAATATTGTCAATTTTAACTTTATTACATATGTCTCCTATAATCCACCCAAAACTATTCTTTTTTGTTTTCTCTTTTTCTTGGCAGATTGGTAGCACTGGACAAGTCGGATATCCTTGCTTGGATCCTTTTAAAGTTGCCCGATAAACTGCTGAGAGTTGATCTCTCCTCTTGTCCAAAGGTTTTTCGTTCATTTTTACTTGTAATACTGGCACTAGAGTTGATGTAGTAGCTCCACAACATAACCTTAAAGCCTGTGACTGGATCCGGTCTATTTTCCCAAGTCATGTTTTTGAAGCAGATTGGTAAATAATGCATCCGTAATCAATAACAGATGGAATTAAAGTTATAAATATATACATGTATTGTTTTCAACGTTAACCTATCAGCCCCCCAATCATTACCCCTCAAAGACCTCATTATATTTAACACCTTTTTACTTTTTCCCCTATTTTTTTATTTTCCGGAAGGAACACTCCTGAAGGAATAAATAAAGTACTATCTAATCTAATCTAATCAAATCTATTTTGCTGATGTGGGTTGACTAGTTCATATTTTTATCAAACCATATTCCTAAATATTTAAATACTTGTACCTCTTCTATATTTTCACCTTAGAGTTTTTATTTGGAGCTTGTTTGGTACTTTTGTCTTTGTAAAATGTATGACTTTTGTCTTTCCAACAGAGAATCTTAAACCTCAAGCCGTTCCCCAGTCTTGAACATTATTTACCACTTTGTTAGTTTTTTGATTATTTCTTTTGACTCTAAATAATATACTAGTCTTTCATTAATCTTTTTTTTTTTTTTCCATTACTTTTCCCCAAATTTATAATTTCCTGCCTCTTCAGGGTCTTACCCTGACTTGCATATTGGAATTGTTACCGCTAATTTTCCCCTCTGCCGGTCATTCTCCTTCTTCATATATCCTGTCATATCATTTCAAGACCACTTCTTTGACGATGCCACCTAAGTTTTTGATCATTTGATAACCCGCTAGGTCTTTCCCCGGTGACGTATTTTTAACCTTTTTCAAAATTCGAACCATTTCATTCAAAGAAAATGTCATATCCATAGTGTTGGTAAAGCTATTAACGTCTTCCATCATTTCCCCAATATTTAAACTCATTGTTTTTTCTCTCTTTTGTTTTTCCACATTTCTCAAATTATCATTACCGTGCACTTTAACAAATGTTTTTGCTAAAGGTTCTGCTGTTTCTTTACCCGTGACTACATCTTCTTTGATAAATGTGGCACATCATCCTCTTTACCCTTCATTCCTATCTTTACGAATCGTTATATATCCTTTTATTATACAGTTTAATTTTGGCTTCAGCCCTGTTTCTTGAATACAAATTATACGTGGTTTAGTTTTCATATTTTTAATATATCCCTTTAATTCATGTTCGGTTGCTATCAAACTTCTGGCATTCCACCGGACAATTAACAGGGTGTTGGAATGTGGTAACATGACTCCGTCACGTCTACTCTCCGTAGTACAGCTTGCACCCGGTACCAAGATAGTTCTTTCAACAACTTTGATGCTGCTTTGACAATTATTTTGATCTTCTCAGTCTTATTTTTACTTTCATTTTGTATCAAAGCTGAGTTGTGCTCTCTGGTTTATTTTGCAAATGAACCGACAGAACATGATCATGTACAAGACTCGCCTACCCACAATGCACTGCAACCCAACGCTCCTGGTCGGATGTTTTTTTCGGGGTTCATGGAGAGATGCGGTAAAGAGTGGTAGCCAAGACACACGGTCACACACGGTCACACACGGTCACACTCGGCAATTATTTTGACCTGGGGAGCAGATATAGAGGAAAAAATGTGTCTGGGGGGCCGGGATATCTGATTTTCAGGTACAAAAAACTTCACAATGACACAAAATAAACACAACAGTTAAACCTCACACTAAAAACAAGACATTGACTTGTACGTTCAAAAGACAGAATAGAACAAGTCAAGACATGCAATGCCATCTACAAAATGTTATGTAAATGTTAGTCACTACACACGCGGCTATGGTTTTGATGTATTTGTTACAGACATGTTTACGTCAAGTAACATCACATGGTTCCATTTGCACCTTTCAACAAATCTGAAAAGGAATATTAAGAAGTAAAACTTATATTTAATCCTACCTCTTCTCCGAGCACACGGTGACCGTACATACGGGTCGAAAAATGTTGACCTAATTCAGCATTTCTCAAAGTGTGGGGAATAGAGACATGACAGGTGGGGCGCGAGGAAAGGGAGGAAATTTTTATTTTTGATTTTTTTTACTATGCTTTCATTTTCTATACACACTGTAAATCACTTTGTGATTCTGTCTGTGAAATCCGCCGTATAAATAAATGTAAATTACTTATTTTTCCTGTAGGCTTTAAATTTCTCGGCAGGAGCGAAAGTTTGACAGACATAGCAACAGTAACTTTTGCAGGCAGGGCTAAGAGGAACAAACTTTCGCGCGGATGGGTAGCAGGCTAATGTGCGAACCACAATTACACAAAATGGATACATTTGCAACTCGCACCTCAAAGGTCTGCGGAGAAACAAAAATATGACGGGTCTAATCAACCAAAAAGTCAACCTAAAAGAAAATATGGCGAAGGGTATCTTGCTCTTGGATTCACGGCAGCGGAGGTGGGGGCAGAGGAGAGACCCCTGTGTGTTCTTTGTCTAAAACGGCTAGCAGCAGACAGCCTGAGACCCAACAAAGCAAAGAGACAACTCGAGACCACACATGATGTCCAATAAATTGTTTTGTTGGGGCGATGGGGGTAGGTGGGCCTTGAGTCTAAAGTGCTGATGGCAGAAAAAAAAAAAGTTTGAGAAGCCCTGACCTAATTGTACGGATCTCACTTTAAACGGCAAACCGATCATTTAAATGTTTTCACTTTGAATATGAAACGAGGAGTAAAATGTACAATGTACAATATTATCAATTATTTCACAAGGACATGTTTTAAGGATATTGTACAGTATCATTAAATCTAAAATGAATGTGATCACTTTCAGGATCATTTTATTTTTAGCCAGTAAACAACTGTTATGTACTTTTGAATCGGGTTTTCCCCTTTAAATAACAAAAATTATAGAATTTTACAATATTCATTATTATTAAATATTAAATGTGCCAACTAGTTTTACGGCATACATCATCCCCCCTTTACCCATTTGTTAAAAAGACGAAAGTTGATGCGAACGCCTACGTGCTGTCAGAAAACTAAAAGAAGAAGAATGCCTTTGTGCAATTACTGCTAATAAATCAATCAATAAAATGCATCAGTCAAATAGTACAGGCAACTTCGTTAACATGGAGCCACAGACAATTTCATTCAAAAAGTCCCAATTGCTAACATAAAGATACAACAACAAATAAAGGCAAAGAAGGCCTAGTAGGTAATTACAACAACAGACAAAGTATTAAAAATATCGGTCCAATAACTGCACAGGGATGGGCAGAGCCAAAACATGTGTAGCAAGTAAGCTGGAGACTGTTGACGCTGAAATAAGGCTATATATGGCACAGATACAAGATTTATAAACTCTACTTAAACCCCCACTTAAGAACTTTCAGTTTTGGTTTATATTGGCCGCACCAGTGAACCAAAGCGATGGCGTTTTCCCAAAAGGAAAACCACATTTACCATGAGGACTAGCGCATATAGCGTCCAACTGACACGATAATGCCACAATGATTCTGTATTACTGAACTTTCCACAGTTTTCTACCACTTATTCCCTTTTGGGGACGTGGGGGTCGCTGGCGCCTATCTCAGCTACAATCGGGTGGAAGGAGGTGTACACCCTGGACAAGTCGCCCCCTCATTGCAGGGTCAACATAGATAGACGGACAACATTCACACCAACCTACATATTTTACTCAAACCTTATATTTGCAGTTTGAAGTCACTGCATTGTTTTTTCCTTGTACAGTTCTTTTGAGTTTGTTGCGTGGTTGGTCAGTGTGGAACTGCAAAGTATCGCGCTGGTGGGTATTTATTGCTACCACACAAATTTCCAGTAGCTAAAATTAGTATTATTATTCTGATTTGAGCATTGAAAGTCACTTACTAGTTTAGCAGGAACAGATCCAAAGCAGCATTGGTCTAAAATCTCTTGTCTTTTGACCTCACGCAAGTTAGTGAAAGTCGTGCCATTGTTGATCCTTGATTGTCCCTCCCTTTTTTTTTTTTTTTGAAAACCCGATTCAAAAGTACATAACAGTTGTTTACTGGCTAAAAATAAAATGATCCTGAAAGTGATCACATTCATTTTAGATTTAATGATACTGTACAATATCCTTAAAACATGTCCTTGTGAAATAATTGATAATATTGTACATTGTACATTTTACTCCTCGTTTCATATTCAAAGTGAAAACATTTAAATGATCGGTTTGCCGTTTAAAGTGAGATCCGTACAATTAGGTCAGGGCTTCTCAAACTTTTTTTTTTTCTGCCATCAGCACTTTAGACTCAAGGCCCACCTACCCCCATCGCCCCAACAAAACAATTTATTGGACATCATGTGTGGTCTCGAGTTGTCTCTTTGCTTTGTTGGGTCTCAGGCTGTCTGCTGCTAGCCGTTTTAGACAAAGAACACACAGGGGTCTCTCCTCTGCCCCCACCTCCGCTGCCGTGAATCCAAGAGCAAGATACCCTTCGCCATATTTTCTTTTAGGTTGACTTTTTGGTTGATTAGACCCGTCATATTTTTGTTTCTCCGCAGACCTTTGAGGTGCGAGTTGCAAATGTATCCATTTTGTGTAATTGTGGTTCGCACATTAGCCTGCTACCCATCCGCGCGAAAGTTTGTTCCTCTTAGCCCTGCCTGCAAAAGTTACTGTTGCTATGTCTGTCAAACTTTCGCTCCTGCCGAGAAATTTAAAGCCTACAGGAAAAATAAGTAATTTACATTTATTTATACGGCGGATTTCACAGACAGAATCACAAAGTGATTTACAGTGTGTATAGAAAATGAAAGCATAGTAAAAAAAATCAAAAATAAAAATTTCCTCCCTTTCCTCGCGCCCCACCTGTCATGTCTCTATTCCCCACACTTTGAGAAATGCTGAATTAGGTCAACATTTTTCGACCCGTATGTACGGTCACCGTGTGCTCGGAGAAGAGGTAGGATTAAATATAAGTTTTACTTCTTAATATTCCTTTTCAGATTTGTTGAAAGGTGCAAATGGAACCATGTGATGTTACTTGACGTAAACATGTCTGTAACAAATACATCAAAACCATAGCCGCGTGTGTAGTGACTAACATTTACATAACATTTTGTAGATGGCATTGCATGTCTTGACTTGTTCTATTCTGTCTTTTGAACGTACAAGTCAATGTCTTGTTTTTAGTGTGAGGTTTAACTGTTGTGTTTATTTTGTGTCATTGTGAAGTTTTTTGTACCTGAAAATCAGATATCCCGGCCCCCCAGACACATTTTTTCCTCTATATCTGCTCCCCAGGTCAAAATAATTGCCGAGTGTGACCGTGTGTGACCGTGTGTGACCGTGTGTCTTGGCTACCACTCTTTACCGCATCTCTCCATGAACCCCGAAAAAAACATCCGACCAGGAGCGTTGGGTTGCAGTGCATTGTGGGTAGGCGAGTCTTGTACATGATCATGTTCTGTCGGTTCATTTGCAAAATAAACCAGAGAGCACAACTCAGCTTTGATACAAAATGAAAGTAAAAATAAGACTGAGAAGATCAAAATAATTGTCAAAGCAGCATCAAAGTTGTTGAAAGAACTATCTTGGTACCGGGTGCAAGCTGTACTACGGAGAGTAGACGTGACGGAGTCATGTTACCACATTCCAACACCCTGTTAATTGTCCGGTGGAATGCCAGAAGTTTGATAGCAACCGAACATGAATTAAAGGGATATATTAAAAATATGAAAACTAAACCACGTATAATTTGTATTCAAGAAACAGGGCTGAAGCCAAAATTAAACTGTATAATAAAAGGATATATAACGATTCGTAAAGATAGGAATGAAGGGTAAAGAGGATGATGTGCCACATTTATCAAAGAAGATGTAGTCACGGGTAAAGAAACAGCAGAACCTTTAGCAAAAACATTTGTTAAAGTGCACGGTAATGATAATTTGAGAAATGTGGAAAAACAAAAGAGAGAAAAAACAATGAGTTTAAATATTGGGGAAATGATGGAAGACGTTAATAGCTTTACCAACACTATGGATATGACATTTTCTTTGAATGAAATGGTTCGAATTTTGAAAAAGGTTAAAAATACGTCACCGGGGAAAGACCTAGCGGGTTATCAAATGATCAAAAACTTAGGTGGCATCGTCAAAGAAGTGGTCTTGAAATGATATGACAGGATATATGAAGAAGGAGAATGACCGGCAGAGGGGAAAATTAGCGGTAACAATTCCAATATGCAAGTCAGGGTAAGACCCTGAAGAGGCAGGAAATTATAAATTTGGGGAAAAGTAATGGAAAAAAAAAAAAAAGATTAATGAAAGACTAGTATATTATTTAGAGTCAAAAGAAATAATCAAAAAACTAACAAAGTGGTAAATAATGTTCAAGACTGGGGAACGGCTTGAGGTTTAAGATTCTCTGTTGGAAAGACAAAAGTCATACATTTTACAAAGACAAAAGTACCAAACAAGCTCCAAATAAAAACTCTAAGGTGAAAATATAGAAGAGGTACAAGTATTTAAATATTTAGGAATATGGTTTGATAAAAATATGAACTAGTCAACCCACATCAGCAAAATAGATTTGATTAGATTAGATTAGATAGTACTTTATTTATTCCTTCAGGAGTGTTCCTTCCGGAAAATAAAAAAATAGGGGAAAAAGTAAAAAGGTGTTAAATATAATGAGGTCTTTGAGGGGTAATGATTGGGGGGCTGATAGGTTAACGTTGAAAACAATACATGTATATATTTATAACTTTAATTCCATCTGTTATTGATTACGGATGCATTATTTACCAATCTGCTTCAAAAACATGACTTGGGAAAATAGACCGGATCCAGTCACAGGCTTTAAGGTTATGTTGTGGAGCTACTACATCAACTCTAGTGCCAGTATTACAAGTAAAAATGAACGAAAAACCTTTGGACAAGAGGAGAGATCAACTCTCAGCAGTTTATCGGGCAACTTTAAAAGGATCCAAGCAAGGATATCCGACTTGTCCAGTGCTACCAATCTGCCAAGAAAAAGAGAAAACAAAAAAGAATAGTTTTGGGTGGATTATAGGAGACATATGTAATAAAGTTAAAATTGACAATATTAAAGTTAGTCCTACAGTACCAATGCCTGCAATACCACCGTGGATGTTTGATAACCCAAAAGAAAACATGCAATTACTAAAGAATAGAAATTTAAATAGTTACCGGATAGAAAAATGGATTGAGATATGATATATACGGATGCATCAAAAACTATATAAAAAAAATAAAGGTAAGAGCTGTAGCAGTTATCCCACAAGGAAACATAGTATTAAATAAAATAATCAGTGATAAACTATCTGTTTTTACGGGGGAATTGGTAGCAATTTATATGGCAGTTAACTGGATAGAGGAAAACAAAGCAAGGAAAGTAGTTGTGTGCTCGCAGTCCAACAGTGCATTGATGAGCATAAAAAACATAGCATCAGAAACTAGACAAGATTTAGTTTATGAAATAGTTCAGGTAATCTATAGAATAAATAAAGCGGGAGGTGTGGTAACATTTCTTTGGGTTCCTTGGAAGATATTGTAGGATGGAATTCACAACACATAGGATATAAAGCATTATACACGTATTTAAAAAACATTGGGTTAAATAAAAGAATATAGAGTAGGGATCCATCTTGATCCACACTCCATTTCAACCAGAAGGTTGCTTGGCGGAAACAACCGCCCACCTCCGGAATCAGTCCCCGCCCATTCCCCTTAGGCGCGAAATTCATTTGAGCGAAAGACATTGGAATGAGAGGAGCTCTTTAAAGCTCCTGAGAATCTTAAAAAAGCTTACAGAAAACGAGAAAAACTTACAGCGGGTGCCTGTCGGACATTCACCGTCGTTTTCGATGATTTCCCCTCGGAGCAAGGATTCGATGTCTGGAGTCTTTGGCACAATCAAGCCTTCTCCTCTGCCTGGAACGGCCGTTGACGGACCCGCCAGCTTTAAGGGAGACGAGCGAGCCGGAGATGTAAGTAAATATATGTATATATGTATCGTATACCGCATGTTTTTTTTCTTGTAAAATGAGAATCATTTGACTCACCAGACTGCGATTGTGTTAAAACGATCGCGTTAGGATCTTACGGCAAATCCTCTATAAAACAAAATAATGAATACACACAATATTAAATAATTCGAAGGTTTAAACACACCTCGATAATCATCTTCCAACTTTGTAAGACCGTTTAAGCAAAGTTCATCGTCTTTCACTTCGTCGTCATCGGCTGGTAAAAAAAAAAAAGTATTACAACGTCGTACAAGTGTAATGCTTTTAACGTTTAAATGCTTAAATGGAGTTAAACCAATGTCTAATAACATGGTAAAGCAGAGGTAATGGTGTGTGTGTGTGTGTGTGTGTGTGCGTGTATGTGTGTATGTGTGTGTGTGTGTGTGTGCGTGCGTGCGTGCGTGTGTGCGTGCGTGCGTGTCCTGTTGTTTCAGACGATCGTAAACATTTAAACTGTCAGTTGGGAAGTCAGTAAAAACTGAACCCTCCTTTGTACCCCAAACTGACCTGTTGATTCAAACGACCGTAAAGACCAGTTGCTACGTGACACTGTGTTCTGCGATAGTTTTTTCCATCTGTTTAAATATGTTTTCGTGAGGTATGGAAGTTGTTTCAGTGCGTACGAATGTGTGTGTGTGTGTGTGTGTGTGTGTGTGTGTGTGTGTGTGTGTGCGTGTGTGCGTGTGTGCGTGTGTGCGTGTGTGTGTGTGTGTGTGTGAAGTGCGTGCGTGTGTGTGCGTGTGTGTGCGTGTGTGTGTGTGTCCACCAAAAACTTCCCAATCCACGGTAGATAACGATGAAAATATCGAGAAAGGGCTTCCGTCTCTTCTTTCTTTTAGCTGAAATAAGCAGATATCACCCATTTCGTATCTGAATACAAATCCAAAAGATCCCGTACGCATCCAAGTCCCATTTCTCACGCAAAGACTCGGTCGGCGGCATCTGAATACGATTTAGAAACACTCGACTTTTTTGCGGAGCGTCAATGTAAGTTTTATTATTTTTATAAATCGAAACAGGCGTTTCACTAATCATGACCGAATCGAACAAAGTCTTTACGCTAACGTATAAAGCTCCAAATAATGACTAAGCCTTACACCGCCCTTTTGTACCCCTCCTCTGCGTGTGTGTGTGTGTGTGTGTGTGTGAAGTGCGTGCGTGTCCACATCTCCACACGTAACATTCCCAGCCATCAATACATCGAAATCTGGAAGTTGTTTCAAACGATCGTAAACATTTAAACTATCAAATATATGGTCACATGCTGCTCAGATGACATTGCTTTCTTAAAAAAACTGAACCCTCCTCTGTTCCCTGTCAGGTCTTAACTCCACCCTCTTCCTGGTTTAACCACTCCCACCGCAGGTCTTAACTCTGCCCTCTTTCTGTTTAAAACTCCACCCTCTTCCTGGTTTAACCACTCCCACCACAGGTCTTAACTCCACCCTCTTCCAGGTAAGCCACACCCACTTGACCTTGACATTTGAACCTGACATTTGAACCTGACCTTTAACCTTGACCTTTAACCTTGACCCCCTCATAAATCATTAACCTTTGAACTTGACCCCTCATAAATCATTGACCTTTGACCTTGAGGGTCATAAATCATTGATTTATGGGGGGTCATAAATCACTTTTGACTAAAGGTAGGGACTTAACTTCTCTAATGCCTAGAGATATGATTTTTGGTTAGTTGTACTCGAAAAATGATCTTTTGTAAGGTTTGCAAAGACACAGGTTAGTTTTTTTTATTCAATATAACAGTGTGACTTTCATACTAAATATGAAAGGTTTATAATCATAACTCCAAAACCAAATGTGAAATTTGTCTTAAAAAGCCTTTAATATTGAATTTATGTAAGTTTTAGCAGAATCAGGTATTTTGGAAAGAATCACAAATACAAATATTAGATTTTACTGGCCTCATATTGGTCACACTCAAAATGACAGTTTTTGAAACATAACTCCAAAAATACACATGCAAAATGTCTAATAATTCCTGAAGAAATGCATCTTCGAGAGTTTTCCTGAAAAAAAAAAACATTTGGTAAGGTTTGCAAAAACAAAATTTGATTTTTTACTCAATTTGACAGTAATGTACTTAGAATCCTGAGATAATGCGAAAAAAGCAATAAAAATGTATTCCAACATAATTCCTAATTCAAACTTGCAAAATGTCTAAAAATGCCTGTGATATTGAATACATGTGAGTTTTACCAGATACAGTTGTTTTTCTATGGTTTGCAAATACAAAAATGAGGTTTTACTCAATATGACTGTATACTGTAACACTCAATATGACAGTTATTTAAACATAACTCGTACACCACACATGAAAAATGTCTAATAATGCCTGAAATAATGCATCTTTGGGAGTTTTACTCGAAACATATGCTTTTTTAAATCTTGCAAGTGCAAAAAGTAGTGTTTTACTCAATGTGACTATAATAGTCTTACAATCCTGAGATAATGCGAAAAAAGCAATAAAAATGTATTCAAACATAACTTCTAAACAACACATGCAAAATGGCTAATAATGCCTAGAGATATGTTTTTTGGTTAGTTGTACTCGAAAAATGATCTTTTGTAAGGTTTGTAAAGACACAAGTTAGGTTTTTTATTCAATATAACAGTGTAACTGTCATACTAAATATGAAAGGTTTATAATCATAACTCCAAAACCAAATATGAAATTTGTCTTAAAAAGCCTTTAATATTGAATTTATGTAAGTTTTAGCAAAATCAGGTATTTTGGAAAGAATCACAAATACAAATATTACATTTTACTGGCCTCATATTGGTCACACTCAAAATGACAGTTTTTGAAACATAACTCCAAAAATACACATGCAAAATGTCTAATAATCCCTGAAGAAATGCATCTTCGAGAGTTTTCCTGAAAAAAAAAAAAACATTTGGTAAGGTTTGCAAAAACAAAATTTGATTTGTTACTCAATTTGACAGTAATGTACTTAGAATCCTGAGATAATGCGAAAAAAGCAATAAAAATGTATTCCAACATAATTCCTAATTCAAACTTGCAAAATGTCTAAAAATGCCTGTGATATTGAATACATGTGAGTTTTACCAGATACAGTTGTTTTTCTATGGTTTGCAAATACAAAAATGAGGTTTTACTCAATATGACTGTATACTGTAACACTCAATATGACAGTTATTTAAACATAACTCGTACACCACACATGAAAAATGTCTAATAATGCCTGAAATAATGCATCTTTGGGAGTTTTACTCGAAACATATGCTTTTTTAAATCTTGCAAGTGCAAAAAGTAGTGTTTTACTCAATGTGACTATAATAGTCTTACAATCCTGAGATAATGCGAAAAAAGCAATACAAATGTATTCAAACATAACTTCTAAACAACACATGCAAAATGGCTAATAATGCCTAGAGATATGTTTTTTGGTTAGTTGTACTCGAAAAATGATCTTTTGTAAGGTTTGTAAAGACACAAGTTAGGTTTTTTATTCAATATAACAGTGTAACTGTCATACTAAATATGAAAGGTTTATAATCATAACTCCAAAACCAAATATGAAATTTGTCTTAAAAAGCCTTTAATATTGAATTTATGTAAGTTTTAGCAGAATCAGGTATTTTGGAAAGAATCACAAATACAAATATTACATTTTACTGGCCTCATATTGGTCACACTCAAAATGACAGTTTTTGAAACATAACTCCAAAAATACACATGCAAAATGTCTAATAATTCCTGAAGAAATGCATCTTCGAGAGTTTTCCTGAAAAAAAAAAAACATTTGGTAAGGTTTGCAAAAACAAAATTTGATTTGTTACTCAATTTGACAGTAATGTACTTAGAATCCTGAGATAATGCGAAAAAAGCAATAAAAATGTATTCCAACATAATTCCTAATTCAAACTTGCAAAATGTCTAAAAATGCCTGTGATATTGAATACATGTGAGTTTTACCAGATACAGTTGTTTTTCTATGGTTTGCAAATACAAAAATGAGGTTTTACTCAATATGACTGTATACTGTAACACTCAATATGACAGTTATTTAAACATAACTCGTACACCACACATGAAAAATGTCTAATAATGCCTGAAATAATGCATCTTTGGGAGTTTTACTCGAAACATATGCTTTTTTAAATCTTGCAAGTGCAAAAAGTAGTGTTTTACTCAATGTGACTATAATAGTCTTACAATCCTGAGATAATGCGAAAAAAGCAATAAAAATGTATTCAAACATAACTTCTAAACAACACATGCAAAATGGCTAATAATGCCTAGAGATATGTTTTTTGGTTAGTTGTACTCGAAAAATGATCTTTTGTAAGGTTTGTAAAGACACAAGTTAGTTTTTTTATTCAATATAACAGTGTAACTGTCATACTAAATATGAAAGGTTTATAATCATAACTCCAAAACCCAATGTGAAATTTGTCTTAAAAAGCCTTTAATATTTAATTTATGTAAGTTTTAGCAGAATCAGGTATTTTGGAAAGAATCACAAATACAAATATTAGATTTTACTGGCCTCATATTGGTCACACTCTAAATGACAGTTTTTGAAACATAACTCCAAAAATACACATGCAAAATGTCTAATAATTCCTGAAGAAATGCATCTTCGAGAGTTTTCCTGAAAAAAAAACATTTGGTAAGGTTTGCAAAAACAAAATTTGATTTGTTACTCAATTTGACAGTAATGTACTTAGAATCCCGAGATAATGCGAAAAAAGCAATAAAAATGTATTCCAAAATAATTCCTAATCCAAACGTGCAAAATGTCTAAAAATGCCTGTGATATTGAATACATGCGAGTTTTACTAGATACAGTTGTTTTTCTATGGTTTGCAAATACAAAAATGAGGTTTTACTCAATATGACTGTATACTGTAACACTCAATATGACAGTTATTTAAACATAACTCCTACACCACACATGAAAAATGGCTAATAATGCCTGAAATAATGCATCTTTGGGAGTTTTACTCGAAACATATGCTTTTTTTAAATCTTGCAAGTGCAAAAAGTAGTGTTTTACTCAATGTGACTATAATAGTCTTAGAATCCTGAGATAATGCGAAAAAAGCAATAAAAATGTATTCAAACATAACTTCTAAACAACACATGCAAAATGGCTAATAATGCCTAGAGATATGATTTTTGGTTAGTTGTACTCGAAAAATGATCTTTTGTAAGGTTTGCAAAGACACAGGTTAGTTTTTTTTATTCAATATAACAGTGTGACTTTCATACTAAATATGAAAGGTTTATAATCATAACTCCAAAACCAAATGTGAAATTTGTCTTAAAAAGCCTTTAATATTGAATTTATGTAAGTTTTAGCAGAATCAGGTATTTTGGAAAGAATCACAAATACAAATATTAGATTTTACTGGCCTCATATTGGTCACACTCAAAATGACAGTTTTTGAAACATAACTCCAAAAATACACATGCAAAATGTCTAATAATTCCTGAAGAAATGCATCTTCGAGAGTTTTCCTGAAAAAAAAAAACATTTGGTAAGGTTTGCAAAAACAAAATTTGATTTTTTACTCAATTTGACAGTAATGTACTTAGAATCCTGAGATAATGCGAAAAAAGCAATAAAAATGTATTCCAACATAATTCCTAATCCAAACGTGCAAAATGTCTAAAAATGCCTGTGATATTGAATACATGCGAGTTTTACTAGATACAGTTGTTTTTCTATGGTTTGCAAATACAAAAATGAGGTTTTACTCAATATGACTGTATACTGTAACACTCAATATGACAGTTATTTAAACATAACTCCTACACCACACATGAAAAATGTCTAATAATGCCTGAAATAATGCATCTTTGGGAGTTTTACTCGAAACATATGCTTTTTTAAATCTTGCAAGTGCAAAAAGTAGTGTTTTACTCAATGTGACTATAATAGTTTTAGAATCCTGAGAAAATGCGAAAAAAGCAATAAAAATGTATTCAAACATAACTTCTAAACAACACATGCAAAATGGCTAATAATGCCTAGAGATATGTTTTTTGGTTAGTTGTACTCGAAAAATGATCTTTCGTAAGGTTTGCAAAGACAAAAGTTAGTTTTTTTATTCAATATAACAGTGTAACTGTCATACTAAATATGAAAGGTTTATAATCATAACTCCAAAACCAAATATGAAATTTGTCTTAAAAAGCCTTTAATATTGAATTTATGTAAGTTTTAGCAGAATCAGGTATTTTGGAAAGAATCACAAATACAAATATTACATTTTACTGGCCTCATATTGGTCACACTCAAAATGACAGTTTTTGAAACATAACTCCAAAAATACACATGCAAAATGTCTAATAATTCCTGAAGAAATGCATCTTCGAGAGTTTTCCTGAAAAAAAAAAAACATTTGGTAAGGTTTGCAAAAACAAAATTTGATTTGTTACTCAATTTGACAGTAATGTACTTAGAATCCTGAGATAATGCGAAAAAAGCAATAAAAATGTATTCCAACATAATTCCTAATTCAAACTTGCAAAATGTCTAAAAATGCCTGTGATATTGAATACATGTGAGTTTTACCAGATACAGTTGTTTTTCTATGGTTTGCAAATACAAAAATGAGGTTTTACTCAATATGACTGTATACTGTAACACTCAATATGACAGTTATTTAAACATAACTCGTACACCACACATGAAAAATGTCTAATAATGCCTGAAATAATGCATCTTTGGGAGTTTTACTCGAAACATATGCTTTTTTAAATCTTGCAAGTGCAAAAAGTAGTGTTTTACTCAATGTGACTATAATAGTCTTACAATCCTGAGATAATGCGAAAAAAGCAATAAAAATGTATTCAAACATAACTTCTAAACAACACATGCAAAATGGCTAATAATGCCTAGAGATATGTTTTTTGGTTAGTTGTACTCGAAAAATGATCTTTTGTAAGGTTTGTAAAGACACAAGTTAGGTTTTTTATTCAATATAACAGTGTAACTGTCATACTAAATATGAAAGGTTTATAATCATAACTCCAAAACCAAATATGAAATTTGTCTTAAAAAGCCTTTAATATTGAATTTATGTAAGTTTTAGCAGAATCAGGTATTTTGGAAAGAATCACAAATACAAATATTACATTTTACTGGCCTCATATTGGTCACACTCAAAATGACAGTTTTTGAAACATAACTCCAAAAATACACATGCAAAATGTCTAATAATTCCTGAAGAAATGCATCTTCGAGAGTTTTCCTGAAAAAAAAAAAACATTTGGTAAGGTTTGCAAAAACAAAATTTGATTTGTTACTCAATTTGACAGTAATGTACTTAGAATCCTGAGATAATGCGAAAAAAGCAATAAAAATGTATTCCAACATAATTCCTAATTCAAACTTGCAAAATGTCTAAAAATGCCTGTGATATTGAATACATGTGAGTTTTACCAGATACAGTTGTTTTTCTATGGTTTGCAAATACAAAAATGAGGTTTTACTCAATATGACTGTATACTGTAACACTCAATATGACAGTTATTTAAACATAACTCGTACACCACACATGAAAAATGTCTAATAATGCCTGAAATAATGCATCTTTGGGAGTTTTACTCGAAACATATGCTTTTTTAAATCTTGCAAGTGCAAAAAGTAGTGTTTTACTCAATGTGACTATAATAGTCTTACAATCCTGAGATAATGCGAAAAAAGCAATACAAATGTATTCAAACATAACTTCTAAACAACACATGCAAAATGGCTAATAATGCCTAGAGATATGTTTTTTGGTTAGTTGTACTCGAAAAATGATCTTTTGTAAGGTTTGTAAAGACACAAGTTAGGTTTTTTATTCAATATAACAGTGTAACTGTCATACTAAATATGAAAGGTTTATAATCATAACTCCAAAACCAAATATGAAATTTGTCTTAAAAAGCCTTTAATATTGAATTTATGTAAGTTTTAGCAGAATCAGGTATTTTGGAAAGAATCACAAATACAAATATTACATTTTACTGGCCTCATATTGGTCACACTCAAAATGACAGTTTTTGAAACATAACTCCAAAAATACACATGCAAAATGTCTAATAATTCCTGAAGAAATGCATCTTCGAGAGTTTTCCTGAAAAAAAAAAAACATTTGGTAAGGTTTGCAAAAACAAAATTTGATTTGTTACTCAATTTGACAGTAATGTACTTAGAATCCTGAGATAATGCGAAAAAAGCAATAAAAATGTATTCCAACATAATTCCTAATTCAAACTTGCAAAATGTCTAAAAATGCCTGTGATATTGAATACATGTGAGTTTTACCAGATACAGTTGTTTTTCTATGGTTTGCAAATACAAAAATGAGGTTTTACTCAATATGACTGTATACTGTAACACTCAATATGACAGTTGTTTAAACATAACTCGTACACCACACATGAAAAATGTCTAATAATGCCTGAAATAATGCATCTTTGGGAGTTTTACTCGAAACATATGCTTTTTTAAATCTTGCAAGTGCAAAAAGTAGTGTTTTACTCAATATGACTATAATAGTCTTACAATCCTGAGATAATGCGAAAAAAGCAATAAAAATGTATTCAAACATAACTTCTAAACAACACATGCAAAATGGCTAATAATGCCTAGAGATATGTTTTTTGGTTAGTTGTACTCGAAAAATGATCTTTTGTAAGGTTTGTAAAGACACAAGTTAGTTTTTTTATTCAATATAACAGTGTAACTGTCATACTAAATATGAAAGGTTTATAATCATAACTCCAAAACCCAATGTGAAATTTGTCTTAAAAAGCCTTTAATATTTAATTTATGTAAGTTTTAGCAGAATCAGGTATTTTGGAAAGAATCACAAATACAAATATTAGATTTTACTGGCCTCATATTGGTCACACTCTAAATGACAGTTTTTGAAACATAACTCCAAAAATACACATGCAAAATGTCTAATAATTCCTGAAGAAATGCATCTTCGAGAGTTTTCCTGAAAAAAAAACATTTGGTAAGGTTTGCAAAAACAAAATTTGATTTGTTACTCAATTTGACAGTAATGTACTTAGAATCCCGAGATAATGCGAAAAAAGCAATAAAAATGTATTCCAAAATAATTCCTAATCCAAACGTGCAAAATGTCTAAAAATGCCTGTGATATTGAATACATGCGAGTTTTACTAGATACAGTTGTTTTTCTATGGTTTGCAAATACAAAAATGAGGTTTTACTCAATATGACTGTATACTGTAACACTCAATATGACAGTTATTTAAACATAACTCCTACACCACACATGAAAAATGGCTAATAATGCCTGAAATAATGCATCTTTGGGAGTTTTACTCGAAACATATGCTTTTTTTAAATCTTGCAAGTGCAAAAAGTAGTGTTTTACTCAATGTGACTATTATAGTCTTAGAATCCTGAGATAATGCGAAAAAAGCAATAAAAATGTATTCAAACATAACTTCTAAACAACACATGCAAAATGGCTAATAATGCCTAGAGATATGATTTTTGGTTAGTTGTACTCGAAAAATGATCTTTTGTAAGGTTTGCAAAGACACAGGTTAGTTTTTTTTATTCAATATAACAGTGTGACTTTCATACTAAATATGAAAGGTTTATAATCATAACTCCAAAACCAAATGTGAAATTTGTCTTAAAAAGCCTTTAATATTGAATTTATGTAAGTTTTAGCAGAATCAGGTATTTTGGAAAGAATCACAAATACAAATATTAGATTTTACTGGCCTCATATTGGTCACACTCAAAATGACAGTTTTTGAAACATAACTCCAAAAATACACATGCAAAATGTCTAATAATTCCTGAAGAAATGCATCTTCGAGAGTTTTCCTGAAAAAAAAAAAAACATTTGGTAAGGTTTGCAAAAACAAAATTTGATTTGTTACTCAATTTTACAGTAATGTACTTAGAATCCTGAGATAATGCGAAAAAAGCAATAAAAATGTATTCCAACATAATTCCTAATTCAAACTTGCAAAATGTCTAAAAATGCCTGTGATATTGAATACATGTGAGTTTTACCAGATACAGTTGTTTTTCTATGGTTTGCAAATACAAAAATGAGGTTTTACTCAATATGACTGTATACTGTAACACTCAATATGACAGTTATTTAAACATAACTCGTACACCACACATGAAAAATGTCTAATAATGCCTGAAATAATGCATCTTTGGGAGTTTTACTCGAAACATATGCTTTTTTAAATCTTGCAAGTGCAAAAAGTAGTGTTTTACTCAATGTGACTATAATAGTCTTACAATCCTGAGATAATGCGAAAAAAGCAATACAAATGTATTCAAACATAACTTCTAAACAACACATGCAAAATGGCTAATAATGCCTAGAGATATGTTTTTTGGTTAGTTGTACTCGAAAAATGATCTTTTGTAAGGTTTGTAAAGACACAAGTTAGGTTTTTTATTCAATATAACAGTGTAACTGTCATACTAAATATGAAAGGTTTATAATCATAACTCCAAAACCAAATATGAAATTTGTCTTAAAAAGCCTTTAATATTGAATTTATGTAAGTTTTAGCAGAATCAGGTATTTTGGAAAGAATCACAAATACAAATATTACATTTTACTGGCCTCATATTGGTCACACTCAAAATGACAGTTTTTGAAACATAACTCCAAAAATACACATGCAAAATGTCTAATAATTCCTGAAGAAATGCATCTTCGAGAGTTTTCCTGAAAAAAAAAAAACATTTGGTAAGGTTTGCAAAAACAAAATTTGATTTGTTACTCAATTTGACAGTAATGTACTTAGAATCCTGAGATAATGCGAAAAAAGCAATAAAAATGTATTCCAACATAATTCCTAATTCAAACTTGCAAAATGTCTAAAAATGCCTGTGATATTGAATACATGTGAGTTTTACCAGATACAGTTGTTTTTCTATGGTTTGCAAATACAAAAATGAGGTTTTACTCAATATGACTGTATACTGTAACACTCAATATGACAGTTGTTTAAACATAACTCGTACACCACACATGAAAAATGTCTAATAATGCCTGAAATAATGCATCTTTGGGAGTTTTACTCGAAACATATGCTTTTTAAATCTTGCAAGTGCAAAAAGTAGTGTTTTACTCAATATGACTATAATAGTCTTACAATCCTGAGATAATGCGAAAAAAGCAATAAAAATGTATTCAAACATAACTTCTAAACAACACATGCAAAATGGCTAATAATGCCTAGAGATATGTTTTTTGGTTAGTTGTACTCGAAAAATGATCTTTTGTAAGGTTTGTAAAGACACAAGTTAGTTTTTTTATTCAATATAACAGTGTAACTGTCATACTAAATATGAAAGGTTTATAATCATAACTCCAAAACCCAATGTGAAATTTGTCTTAAAAAGCCTTTAATATTTAATTTATGTAAGTTTTAGCAGAATCAGGTATTTTGGAAAGAATCACAAATACAAATATTAGATTTTACTGGCCTCATATTGGTCACACTCTAAATGACAGTTTTTGAAACATAACTCCAAAAATACACATGCAAAATGTCTAATAATTCCTGAAGAAATGCATCTTCGAGAGTTTTCCTGAAAAAAAAACATTTGGTAAGGTTTGCAAAAACAAAATTTGATTTGTTACTCAATTTGACAGTAATGTACTTAGAATCCCGAGATAATGCGAAAAAAGCAATAAAAATGTATTCCAAAATAATTCCTAATCCAAACGTGCAAAATGTCTAAAAATGCCTGTGATATTGAATACATGCGAGTTTTACTAGATACAGTTGTTTTTCTATGGTTTGCAAATACAAAAATGAGGTTTTACTCAATATGACTGTATACTGTAACACTCAATATGACAGTTATTTAAACATAACTCCTACACCACACATGAAAAATGGCTAATAATGCCTAAAATAATGCATCTTTGGGAGTTTTACTCGAAACATATATGCTTTTTTTAAATCTTGCAAGTGCAAAAAGTAGTGTTTTACTCAATGTGACTATTATAGTCTTAGAATCCTGAGATAATGCGAAAAAAGCAATAAAAATGTATTCAAACATAACTTCTAAACAACACATGCAAAATGGCTAATAATGCCTAGAGATATGATTTTTGGTTAGTTGTACTCGAAAAATGATCTTTTGTAAGGTTTGCAAAGACACAGGTTAGTTTTTTTTATTCAATATAACAGTGTGACTTTCATACTAAATATGAAAGGTTTATAATCATAACTCCAAAACCAAATGTGAAATTTGTCTTAAAAAGCCTTTAATATTGAATTTATGTAAGTTTTAGCAGAATCAGGTATTTTGGAAAGAATCACAAATACAAATATTAGATTTTACTGGCCTCATATTGGTCACACTCAAAATGACAGTTTTTGAAACATAACTCCAAAAATACACATGCAAAATGTCTAATAATTCCTGAAGAAATGCATCTTCGAGAGTTTTCCTGAAAAAAAAAACATTTGGTAAGGTTTGCAAAAACAAAATTTGATTTTTTACTCAATTTGACAGTAATGTACTTAGAATCCTGAGATAATGCGAAAAAAGCAATAAAAATGTATTCCAACATAATTCCTAATCCAAACGTGCAAAATGTCTAAATATGCCTGTGATATTGAATACATGCGAGTTTTACTAGATACAGTTGTTTTTCTATGGTTTGCAAATACAAAAATGAGGTTTTACTCAATATGACTGTATACTGTAACACTCAATATGACAGTTATTTAAACATAACTCCTACACCACACATGAAAAATGTCTAATAATGCCTGAAATAATGCATCTTTGGGAGTTTTACTCGAAACATATGCTTTTTTAAATCTTGCAAGTGCAAAAAGTAGTGTTTTACTCAATGTGACTATAATAGTTTTAGAATCCTGAGAAAATGCGAAAAAAGCAATAAAAATGTATTCAAACATAACTTCTAAACAACACATGCAAAATGGCTAATAATGCCTAGAGATATGTTTTTTGGTTAGTTGTACTCGAAAAATGATCTTTTGTAAGGTTTGCAAGGACAAAAGTTAGTTTTTTTATTCAATATAACAGTGTAACTGTCATACTAAATATGAAAGGTTTATAATCATAACTCCAAAACCCAATGTGAAATTTGTCCTAAAAAGCCTTTAATATTTAATTTATGTAAGTTTTAGCAGAATCAGGTATTTTGGAAAGAATCACAAATACAAATATTAGATTTTACTGGCCTCATATTGGTCACACTCAAAATGACAGTTTTTGAAACTTAACTCCAAAAATACACATGCAAAATGTCTAATAATTCCTGAAGAAATGCATCTTCGACAGTTTTCCTGAAAAAAAAAACATTTGGTAAGGTTTGCAAAAACAAAATTTGATTTGTTACTCAATTTGACAGTAATGTACTTAGAATCCTGAGATAATGCGAAAAAAGCAATAAAAATGTATTCCAACATAATTCCTAATCCAAACGTGCAAAATGTCTAAAAATGCCTGTGATATTGAATACATGTGAGTTTTACTAGATACAGTTGTTTTTCTATGGTTTGCAAATACAAAAATGAGGTTTTACTCAATATGACTGTATACTGTAACACTCAATATGACAGTTATTTAAACATAACTCCTACACCACACATGAAAAATGGCTAATAATGCCTGAAATAATGCATCTTTGGGAGTTTTACTCGAAACATATGCTTTTTTAAATCTTGCAAATGCAAAAAGTAGTTTTTTACTCAATATGACTATAATAGTCTGAGAATCCTGAGATAATGCGAAAAAAGCAATAAAAATGTATTCAAACATAACTTCTAAACAACAAATGCAAAATGGCTAAAAATAGCTAGAGATATGTTTTTTTGTTAGTTGTACTAGAAAAATGATCTTTTGTAAGGTTTGCAAAGACACAAGTTAGTTTTTTTTATTCAATATAACAGTGTAACTGTCATACTAAATATGAAAGGTTTATAATCTTAACTCCAAAACCAAATATGAAATTTGTCTTAAAAAGCCTTTAATATTGAATTTATGTAAGTTTTAGCAGAATCAGGTATTTTGGAAAGAATCACAAATACAAATATTAGTTTTTACTGGCCTCATATTGGTCACACTCAAAATGACAGTTTTTGAAACATAACTCCAAAAATACACATGCAAAATGTCTAATAATTCCTGAAGAAATGCATCTTCGAGAGTTTTCCTGAAAAAAAAACATTTGGTAAGGTTTGCAAAAACAAAATTTGATTTGTTACCCAATTTGACAGTAATGTACTTAGAATCCCGAGATAATGCGAAAAAAGCAATAAAAATGTATTCCAACATAATTCTTAATCCAAACGTGCAAAATGTCTAAAAATGCCTGTGATATTGAATACATGTGAGTTTTACTAGATACAGTTGTTTTTCTATGGTTTGCAAATACAAAAATGAGGTTTTACTCAATATGACTGTATACTGTAACACTCAATATGACAGTTATTTAAACATAACTCCTACACCACACATGAAAAATGTCTAATAATGCCTGAAATAATGCATCTTTGGGAGTTTTACTCGAAACATATGCTTTTTTAAATCTTGCAAGTGCAAAAAGTAGTTTTACTCAATGTGACTATAATAGTCTTAGAATCCTGAGATAATGCGAAAAAAGCAATAAAAATGTATTCAAACATAACTTCTAAACAACACATGCAAAATGGCTAATAATGCCTAGAGATATGTTTTTTGGTTAGTTGTACTCGAAAAATGATCTTTTGTAAGGTTTGCAAAGACACAGGTTAGTTTTTTTATTCAATATAACAGTGTAACTTTCATACTAAATATGAAAGGTTTATAATCATAACTCCAAAACCAAATGTGAAATTAGTCTTAAAAAGCCTTTAATATTGAATTTATGTAAGTTTTAGCAGAATCAGGTATTTTGGAAAGAATCACAAATACAAATATTAGATTTTACTGGCCTCATATTGGTCACACTCAAAATGACAGTTTTTGAAACATAACTCCAAAAATACACATGCAAAATGTCTAATAATTCCTGAAGTAATGCATCTTCGAGAGTTTTCCTGAAAAAAAAACATTTGGTAAGGTTTGCAAAAACAAAATTTGATTTGTTACTCAATTTGACAGTAATGTACTTAGAATCCTGAGATAATGCGAAAAAAGCAATAAAAATGTATTCCAACATAATTCCTAATCCAAACGTGCAAAATGTCTAAAAATGCCTGTGATATTGAATACATGTGAGTTTTACTAGATACAGTTGTTTTTCTATGGTTTGCAAATACAAAAATGAGGTTTTACTCAATATGACTGTATACTGTAACACTCAATATGACAGTTATTTAAACATAACTCCTACACCACACATGAAAAATGGCTAATAATGCCTGAAATAATGGATCTTTGGGAGTTTTACTCGAAACATATGCTTTTTTAAATCTTGCAAATGCAAAAAGTAGTTGTTTACTCAATATGACTATAATAGTCTGAGAATCCTGAGATAATGCAAAAAAGCAATAAAATGTATTCAAACATAACTTCTAAACAACACATGCAAAATGGCTAATAATAGCTAGAGATATGTTTTTTTGTTAGTTGTACTAGAAAAATGATCTTTTGTAAGGTTTGCAAAGACACAAGTTAGTTTTGTTATTCAATATAACAGTGTAACTTTCATACTAAATATGAAAGGTTTATAATCATAACTCCAAAACCAAATATGAAATTTGTCTTAAAAAGCCTTTAATATTGAATTTATGTAAGTTTTAGCAGAATCAGGTATTTTGGAAAGAATCACAAATACAAATATTAGATTTTACTGGCCTCATATTGGTCACACTCAAAATGACAGTTTTTGAAACATAACTCCAAAAATACACATGCAAAATGTCTAATAATTCCTGAAGAAATGCATCTTCGAGATTTTTCCTGAAAAAAAACATTTGGTAAGGTTTGCAAAAACAAAATTTGATGTGATACTCAATTTGACAGTAATGTACTTAGAATCCTGAGATAATGCGAAAAAAGCAATAAAAATGTATTCAAACATAACTTCTAAACAACACATGCAAAATGGCTAATAATGCCTAGAGATATGTTTTTTGGTTAGTTGTACTCGAAAAATGATCTTTTGTAAGGTTTGCAAAGACAAAAGTTAGTTTTTTTATTCAATATAACAGTGTAACTGTCATACTAAATATGAAAGGTTTATAATCATAACTCCAAAACCAAATATGAAATTTGTCTTTAAGAGCCTTTAATATTGAATTTATGTAAGTTTTACCAGAATCAGGTATTTTGGAAAGAATCACAAATACAAATATTAGATTTTACTGGCCTCATATTGGTCACACTCAAAATGACAGTTTTTGAAACATAACTCCAAAAATACACATGCAAAATGTCTAATAATTCCTGAAGAAATGCATCTTCGAGAGTTTTCCTGAAAAAAAAACATTTGGTAAGGTTTGCAAAAACAAAATTTGATTTGTTACTCAATTTGACAGTAATGGACTTAGAATCCTGAGATAATGCGAAAAAAGCAATAAAAATGTATTCCAACATAATTCCTAATCCAAACGTGCAAAATGTCTAAAAATGCCTGTGATATTGAATACATGTGAGTTTTACTAGATACAGTTGTTTTTCTATGGTTAGCAAATACAAAAATGAGGTTTTACTCAATATGACTGTATACTGTAACACTCAATATGACAGTTATTTAAACATAACTCCTACACCACACATGAAAAATGGCTAATAATGCCTGAAATAATGCATCTTTGGGAGTTTTACTCGAAACATATGCTTTTTTAAATCTTGCAAATGCAAAAAGTAGTTGTTTACTCAATATGACTATAATAGTCTGTGAATCCTGAGATAATGCGAAAAAAGCAATAAAATGTATTCAAACATAACTTCTAAACAACACATGCAAAATGGCTAATAATAGCTAGAGATATGTTTTTTTTTAGTTGTACCAGAAAAATGATCTTTTGTAAGGTTTGCAAAGACACAAGTTAGTTTTTTTTATTCAATATAACAGTGTAACAGTCATACTAAATATGAAAGGTTTATAATCATAACTCCAAAGCCAAATATGAAATTTGTCTTAAAAAGCCTTTAATATTGAATTTATGTAAGTTTTAGCAGAATCAGGTATTTTGGAAAGAATCACGAATACAAATATTAGATTTTACTGGCCTCATATTGGTCACACTCAAAATGACAGTTTTTGAAACATAACTCCAAAAATACACATGCAAAATGTCTAATGATGCCTTAAAAAATGCATCTTCAAGAGTTTTCCTGAAAAAAAACATTTGGTAAGGTTTGCAAAAACAAAATTT